>NC_137825.1:21872712-22097712 GCF_963921795.1 Nannobrachium achirus | reverse complement strand
ATTTCAAAAGATTAAAAACCTTTTGTCAATTCAAAACAATTCCAACATTTTTCAAAAGTATTTCATTAATCAATTTTCTTTAAATAGAATAATTTCCATAAATAAACAAAAACATGTTTAAGTAAGCAACGTGAGCTTGTAGATCTGCTATATTCACTGGTTTGGGTCCCGGGCAAACATCTACAGTAATTTCTCTTTTGGGTCTTGACTGAGCTAAAAAAAAAAAAAACATTTGGAACCACGTCTGCTCTAAACTGCTGGTTGCACTCAGTGCACCAGTTGTTGTTTACTTCCACACCAGAGACTTAACCCTTGTTACCTAAGAAAGAAACCCGAGTACAGTAAAGTCGACAATAGACTGCATGGTTCTATGGCTCACACAACAGGTGCTCTGGTGCAGTGGTTCTCAACCTGTGGGTCGGGACCCCCAGAGGTGTCCCCAAATTATTTTGGGGGGTCCCCAGATGATAAGCTTAATGTGCAACATTGTTTTTGCACTTGGCAGTAAACAAACCAACAAAGTTTAAGTGTATAGAGGGCATCTGCACATTTCTAAAGTGACAATTTATGACTTTTTAATACCTCTAAAATGACATATTAAACATTGACCAAATTGTCAAATATTAGAGGCAGAAATTGTGAAAATAGCCGATCTACATGCTCACAAGGTGAGCATGTAGATCTGCCTTTTTCACAATAGAACTGTGTTATACAAAATGTAATGCATCGACTCTTAGTGCTCGTCGTGTGTGGGTCCCCAGTTAAAATATGATTAGTTAGGGGGTCGCGGCCTGAAAAGGTTGAGGACCACTGCTCTAGTGCAGTGGTTCTCAACCTGTGGGTCGGTACCCCCAGAGGTGTCCCCAAATTATTTTGGGGGGGTCCCCAGATGATTAGTTACAGTAAATGTTATTGTTTTCTCACTCAACAGTAAACAGACCAACATACAGTACAAGTGTATACATGGTATCTGCCCATTTCTAAAGTGACAATTTAAGGACTTTAAATACCTTTTTAGTACCTCTGGTCAAACAAACATTGGCCAAATTGTCAAATATTAGAGGCAGAAATTGTGAGAATAGCACATGCTCACAACGCATCATGTTGCGAGGCGTTGTGAGCATGTAGATCGGCTATTTTCACAATGGAATGGATCGATTAAAACTAAATGTAATGCCAACTCTAACAATTCCAAGTGCTTGTGCAGCAGGGTGGGGGTCCCCAGTTCAAATATGATTATGTCGAGGGTCACTGCCTGAAAATGTAATGGAAGAATATTTTTCTTCCTAGTTTTAGTCTATAAAACAAAGTACAGGAAGTTTAGCATGGTCCTGTAATCCCCCAGTGATGCAAGACAACCGAGGAACAACTCCAGGCACTCCCTGAGCACAGTATCACCTTTTGGTTTGGGACAGACTGTCACCTCCTTCCAGAAACAAAAGGCTGGCTTAGATGACACTATAAAGGCTTCCCCCCAGTGCTGTAAACAAACTAAGTACATTTACTTAAGTGCTGTACGATGCGACGCATTGTGTGCTTGTAGATCGTCTATTTTCAAAAGATTTTTATACATTTGAAAACTTCAAATAGGACATTCTTCATAATGGGTACTTTATACTTTTGGTACTTTTTAAGTACATTTTGATGCCAATACTTGATGCAGTAAATTAAAAGTAAATTTCGAATTCCGGACTTGTAACAACAGCGTATTTCTACATTGTAGTATTGATACTTTTACTTAAGTAAAACATGTGAGTACCTTTCCACCACTGAAGGCTGGGTTAGATGACACTATAAAGGCCCTGTGGGGGATAGTGCTGGCTGCTCATCTTCTAAAAGATGTTCTAGGTTCACACCTTATGTTGTTCTGTGCTACAGTATATTTCCTGTTTTTGTTATTAGAGCCCCGAATATAGGTCAATGGATTGGTTACTACATCTGTTCGCTACTGACAGGGCCTACATGCTGTCGTGGACTTCAAGTAAAAATATAAATTCTGAAATCTACTGTACAAGTAAGACTCCCTAATCGGGAGATAAACGACCGTCAGGTCGCATACACAAACTTTAGAAGGCAAGGGAATATGGGACAGATCCATGTTGATGACATGACTTTAGAGATACTGTGTGCCACTTTGTGTGATCTTAGGCCATAATCTGTAGGAGCAGTGTCCAAAAATTGGTTTTGCAAAAAAACGCCTGATGGTGGCACTAGAAGAGGGCTATGTGAGAAATGAGGGGTGGATGTTGTGATTTGCCATCCAAGGAGTGTGTGTGTGCAAAGTTTGGCATGGATAGGGGCAACGGTGGCGGAGATATGAGTAGGGCAAAAGTGTGACGTGACTTGCAGCCGGTGGAGCTGACGGTCGCAATAAACACACCATGATGACATCATCACGGTGTACTTTGCAAGCTAAACCCCAAAATCAAACCTCCAGTTTTAGGCAACACTGAAGGGGGGGTGTGGGGGAGGGGGGCTTTTTCAAATTTCCACATAACAACTCAAATGTATATTAATGACATAGTTCAATGTTGAAAATGGGTGGTTCCCCTTTAAGTAAATGTTCTTAGTTACTTTAAACCACTCTGTATTTGTTGGTTAGCCTTTTCTTATTTGTACCACTGAAGAAGATATAGTATGAGTTTGTTTGACATGATTCTGTACAACACTTAGTTGTAACATAATGCAATCTAAGAGTTTTCATTTGGTAATTATTCTTCATCCTCACTGATCCCTGTTCAATTATGTATGACCTCTTGCATAACAGCTTTGTTTATCTATAATCATTACCTCTACCATTCAGCGTTGGCAGTATAATTATGGTAAATATAATTCTGCGGTTTGCCCTGTGGTGTCTTTTTACATAAGTATGGTCAATTTAGTTCTCTCCAGTCCGCTCTATAGAGAAGCACATGCATTGATTCAGTGCATGTATACTCTTGCCTAGGGGCGGTGCAGCTGTTAATCAAACATATCGATCTAATTGATGGTGAAAACATAACGAAATACATTGAAAAAATAATTAAAATGATCTGCTATTTTCACTATTTTTGCGCGACACCAATGTGCGGCAAAGTATAAAACAAAGGAGCTTAAGTGGTTAATTGATTCAATTAATTGAAAGCATTCAATAGAATAATCGGTATGACAATAATCAATGGCTATAGCCCTACTCGTATCTCTGAGGCTGGCTACAGACCTGCAGGCACAAAGTCTAGTGAGAGTTGTGTGGGGGGAGCGGGGGGCAGAGACAGCACAATGCATTCCGGATGGAAGTCACATGGTTTGAAGTCTAGTGAGAGTCCTGTGGTTGCTTAAGCACAAGCACACACGCACACAACACGCACAGGGACTGTTGTAGGCAAGCATTAGAGGGCAGACAAGCTGCACTTGATGAGACAGAAGGGCAGGGTTCAACTGCCAACCAATAGGGCAGAAAGGCCATGATGCAATCCCACACAGCTGTGTTCACTTCTAGTTTGTAATCCACAGCAGCAGAGCCTGTCTGCACTGCAGTGATATGAAACCTCCATTTCAGAACGAAAAATATTATAAATAAATTAAAGTTAAGTGTGTTTCACAGTAAAACATTTGAAAATAACAATGAATATCACAAATATTTCTTTGCATGTCATACATAGTGACAGTGATGCCTACACAGATGCAATTGATTAATAATAAAATGATTCATAATAAAATGTAAGCTTTATACAGTGGTGGAAAAAATACTCAAATTCATTGCTTAAATAAAAGTATCCATACTGAAACATACAAATACTTTGTTACAAGTAAAAGCCTGGAATTCAAAATGTATTGAGTAAAAGGTACTCTGCCTTCACCCGATGACAACTCCAAAAGAACTACATGGCCAAATACCATATCTGGTTCCTCCTCAAGCGGAACCGCCCACGTCCGCAAAGCATTGTGGGAAATGTATTATTTTTTGGAAGAGACTTTGACTGAACACAGAACTTTGATGAACACAGTGCGTTCCAGTCTGAGTGCAGCCTGATATGTAGTTGCGACCGAAGGTCGCAGTTTACCATGAGAAATGTCACAGCTTGTCTCCGTGTACACATTTCACATTTTGATGTCACTGTGATGTCAGGGGATGGAGATCTCTGATGTCGACATCACTGTGACATCACTGTGACTCTGTGCCACACTGTGACTCAGACTCATCAGAATGGTATAAATTAATTAGCAATGACTGAATGAAAATTCTACACCTGACCTCACAGACTCAATATATGACCTGTTCCCATGCCAAAGCGAAAGTTGATCCCATGCCAAAGAGCTGTCAAGCAACGCCGCGTGAACACGGAGCAGGGCCTAACAGAATCCCTTTTATGGCCATATATGGAGTTCCCTGATGTCATCAATATTAATGATGCACTGTTAGAGAGAACCCTGTGATGCCAGGGGGAACAAATCCCTTTTATGCCCATATATGGAGATATGGACATCCCTGTGATGCCAGGGGAACAAAAACATTTATGCCCATATATGGAGATCCCTGATGTCCACATCCCTGATGTCCACATCACAGTGGCACAGGTGTCGCCCTGAGGCATCTTATATAGGCCTCACCTCATTGCAATAATCTATCATACAAACACCCTAGAGAGTGAGGGACTTTTCCAACGCTACCTCCAAACTATTGCAATTGATGCTTAATGCTCATTACTCACATAAAGGTTTTGAATGAATAAATGAATGAATGAATGGTTTTACTTCGGTCTTAAGCCATGAACAGAGTTAGTGACAACAAGCAGCACAAAAACAATACCTGGACCTGCATCAAAAGTAATCAACCTTTGTGGGCTGAAGCGTAGGTTATAATGCCTATACCCTTTTTACCTTATAATATACAAAAAACAGAAACAACTAGAAGCAGTGCTCTTCCGAGCACAGGTCTCCACCAGGCCACACAAATCGGCCTGTTATAGCGCCACCATGAGGCTGATTTAAAAAATGTGGGGCAGAGGTTCTGAATTAGCATCCAGGGAGTGTGTGTGCTCAGTTTGGCAGCGATCGGGCCAACGGCGCCGGAGATTAGCTGGTAACAACCAGGCCACACAAATCGGCCTGTTATAGCGCCACCATGAGGCTGATTTGAAAAATGTGGGGCAGAGGTTCTAGATTGGCATCCAGGGAGTGTGTGTGCTCAGTTTGGCAGCGATCGGGCCAACGGTGACTGAGATTAGCTGCTCACAAACTGCGAGGACGCACGGACGGACGCACGCACGCACGCACGGACGCACGCACGGACGGACGGACGGAGGGGAAAACATACTCTCCCTCAGCCTTCGGCTGGTGGAGACAACGAGCACAGGTCTCCACCAGGCCGTGCGGTGTTACTGTATAATAGGCCAATGTAAAAAGGGTGGCATATGTTCCTCACCTTAGATCTTTCATGGCAATCGGACGCTGCATGCATGATTTGAAGCATTGTGTTCCAAAAATGTGTTTTGCTAAAGTCTACCTAATGGTGGCGCTATAACAGGCCAATGTGAAAAAGGTAGCATTTGTTCCTTGACCTAGTGGGAATATGTGTGGCAAATTTCACGGTAATCGCAAGCTGCGTTGATGATTTGAGGCATTTTGTTCAAAAGCGGAGCAATCCTGCAAAATTTGGAAGCTAATATTAGCCAATCTGGATGGAATATGAAATATCAGACTGATCGGACTTGATCACATGACTATAGAGATACTGTGTATCGATTTGCGTGATTTTTGCATAAAATCTCAAGGAGTAATATCCAAAAATGTGTTTTACATATGTCGGCCCAAAGGTGGCGCTATAAAAGGCTGATGTGAAAAATGCAGGGCAAAGGTTTATCCTTAGCCTCTAGGGAGTGCGCTTACAAAGTTTGAAACTGATCGGTGGAGTTATAGGTAAAACCACAAATCGGCCTGTTATAGCGCCACCATGAGGCTGATTTAAAAAAAAATAAGTGGCATTTCTTCCTCGGCCTAGTGGGAACGTGTATGCGCGATTTCATGATAATTGCACTTTGCGTTTGTGATTTGAGGCATTTTGTTCAAAACGGCTCAATCCTACAAACTTTGGAAGCCAATCTTAGCCAATCAGGATGCAATATGCAAAATCGGACAGATCTGTGTCGATCACATGACTGTCGAGATACTGCCTACCGATTTGTAGGATTTTTGGACAAAATCTGTAAGAGTAGTGCACAGAAATGTGTTTTGCGAACATCGGCCACTAGGTGGCGCTAGAAAAGGCCCATTTGAAAAATTTAGGGCAGAGGTTCTAGATTGGCATCCAGGGAATGTGTGTGCTCACTTTGGCAGCAACCGGGCCAACGGCGACTGAGATTAGGTGCTCACAAACTGCGAGGACGCACGGACGGACGCACGCACGCACGGTCACATGACTATAGAGATACTGTGTACCGATTTGCGTGATTTTTGCATAAAATCTCAAGGAGTAATATCCAAAAATGTGTTTTACATATGTCGGCCCAAAGGTGGCGCTATAAAAGGATGATGTGAAAAATGCAGGGCAAAGGTTTATCCTTAGCCTCTAGGGAGTGCGCTTACAAAGTTTGAAACTGATCGGTGGAGTTATAGGTAAAACCACAAATCGGCCTGTTATAGCGCCACCATGAGGCTGATTTAAAAATAATAAAGTGGCATTTCTTCCTCGGCCTAGTGGGAACGTGTGTGCGCGATTTCATGATAATTGCACTTTGCGTTTGTGATTTGAGGCATTTTGTTCAAAACGGCTCAATCCTACAAACTTTGGAAGCCAATCTTAGCCAATCAGGATGCAATATGCAAAATCGGACAGATCTGTGTCGATCACATGACTGTCGAGATACTGCCTACCGATTTGTAGGATTTTTGGACAAAATCTGTAAGAGTAGTGCACAGAAATGTGTTTTGCGAACATCGGCCACTAGGTGGCGCTAGAAAAGGCCCATTTGAAAAATTTAGGGCAGAGGTTCTAGATTGGCATCCAGGGAATGTGTGTGCTCACTTTGGCAGCAACCGGGCCAACGGCGACTGAGATTAGGTGCTCACAAACTGCGAGGATGCACGGACGGACGCACGCACGGACGGACGCACGCACGGACGTACACACGGACGGAGGGGAAAACATACTCTCCCTCAGCCTTCGGCTGGTGGAGACAATAATAAAACATCAATACAAATTACAAACAGAATGACGAGAATGTGGACGTTTTACATACTAGATATAATATTTTATGAATTATTATGACGTTTTATATGTATCTATCTACTATATTGTCTCTAAACATTTTCTTGAATTTATAGATTGAACTGTTTGGAGATTTCCTTTCTGCTCTTTATAACTCTCATAATGCTGTTGTTATACTCTACCCAGCACTGCTAGAATTGATAGCGAAGAATGGATTTAGTCGCCGACAAGGACAGCATTCGGAGTTCGGCGGGGACTCAGGGGTTCGACATCGCCAGGCCAACGCGGGCTCTGCAGAAAGGAGCTCAGACGGTCACACTGCCAAGCCATACACTTCAGATCAGCTGGATTCTGTGATGAAGTAGGCTACTTTAACTTTAGAAACGATATGTGGTACAAGACAAAAGGATAACATTTTTATTACAAAACACTTCGGCCCTGTATTCATTTCAGCCATTTGACAATAGCAGATCTACAAGATTGTGATGCGACGCATTGTGAGTTTTAGATCTGCTATTTAAAAAAAAAGAAAAAGAAAAAAAAACTTTTTTTTGACATTTGACATTCTGTTTAAGAAACACAGGATAGGATGTTGATGTTGATGATGAGTGCTTTCTACTTTTGGTAAATTTCTGATGCCAATAGTTTTCTATGTTTATTGTACACACTGTACAGTATATAACCTTATAACGTACAGTATTATGTAGGTATTGCTTTATAAAAAGAAAATGGCAGGCTCTATGTGCCATGAATTGACTTGCAGATTTAAATTCTTTGTTTACCATTGACTTCGTGTTATTCCCCACACAGGATAAAACAATGCAAGGACTTCTATGAAATTCTTGGGGTCCAGAAAAATGCTACTGAGGAGGAACTCAAGAGGCACTACAGAAAGCAGGCATTGAAATTCCACCCTGACAAGAACCACGCTCCAGGTGCAACGGAGGCTTTCAAAGGTAGCCTTCATAAAGTGAAACAACCTTTTTCATGTCAAGGTCCATTATTTATCGGGAATTTGAAATGTGGTGCCATAGGACTGATAAGAGGTCAATCAAAATAACAATTATTCTACATTCTGTAATTGTGTAGACAGACCTCTTGTAAAGTAAGTAATTCATGGTGTTTAATAATAATTTAACTCTTGAGAGCGTAAAATGAAACCAAAAAATAACCCTTTGGTTTTATTTTATACTCTCAAGCGTTAAAGATCCATTTGGTTACCAACTCTCCATCATTTGGCTGGGGACCAACTGGAATCCTCTCAGGAACCACTGGTGGTCCCCGGACCACTGGTTTGAGAACCACTGATTTAGCATATGCCACACGATGAGCCCTGGCATCCATATTCTGATTCAAAACAGTTTGACATTCTCGTGGTTGTCTTCTACAGCTATTGGGAACGCCTATTCCGTTCTGAGCAACGTTGAAAAGAGGAAACTGTACGAACAGCGTGGGGAGGAGGGGCAACACCCATCCAGACCAGAGGATGAAGCAGATGGGACCTTCGAGGCAGACATCTCACCTGAAGATCTCTTTAACATGTTCTTTGGTGGAGGATTCCCGTCAAGTAGGTTTACTTGCTTGTGTTTCTTTCCCCCATACGTGCAGTGGTGGGAAAAGTTTTACTTAGTACTTACTAAAAGTATCAATACTGAAATGTAGAAACACAAGTGGCAAGTAGAAGTTATTTTAGACACTTCAGCTCAGGATAAACCATAACCCTTGCCTTTAATCATTTCAGATTAACCATTTACCATTTATTGCAATGATATTTACCATTCACTGACTGCAATGATATTGCATTTAGTTTGGGCAGTGTAGCTCTGCTGTGATATTACAGATTACCTGCTCGAGCGTGAGACAGAATCTGAGATCATGAACCCCCAGAGCAGAGCATAATTTAAAGTTATTACATGCACATAACATTGAAACTTCAATTGAATGAGTTAAGATCACATATCATAATCAATCCAAATTATTGAACATTTGAAATACTCCACTATGTAAAAAATACTTCAAAATTGTACTGAAGAATGTGTGCTTGGTTGCTTTACACCACTGATTGATTGATTGATTGAATACTTTATTAGCAGGTCGCATAGGAAAAGCACAGGACAGTGCAGTTCAGATACAAGGTCTACTGTTGGGATTTAAACCCAAGAAAGCACTATGACTTGCTTACATTGGGGTCCTTTGTACTAATTTCTTTGAGTGGGTCTGTCTATTCAGGTAACGCTCATGTGTACGCTAATGGGAGGATGCGTAATCAGAGACCAGAGCGAAGGGAACGGCGGCGAGAGGTAAGCCTGACCATACATACTATACATACATACTGTGTGTATTTTGAAATGAGGTACTTTCTTGTGTTAAACAGCAGGGGGGAGTCATGAGCAAACAGTAGGGATGAGTGACAAGAAGTGAATGATGATGAATAATGCTTAATAAGGATATGTATTTAATGGCAAACAGTGCTGTTTCATATAGATGTGTTGTTTTGCAGGGAGGTTTTGCACTCTTTGTGCAAATCATGCCCATTCTTATCCTGGTCATCGTGTCAGCCCTCAGTCAGATGATGGTAAACAGCTCCTCCTACAGCCTAAGCTTCAGACCGTGAGTACATCATCATCCCTGTTTGTTGCGGTACATTTCTTTTAGGCAAGGCAAGGCCAGCTTTATCTGTAAACCACAAGGCGATTCAATGTGTTTTACATAAAACATTAAGCATTACGAAATTGAAGGTGCAAAAGAAACATTATTAAAGGTAATTTGAATAAAAAAATTAATATACATTTAGAACCCCCAGTAATAATAGGCAACAGAAACAGAAACTCTTCAACTTTCATTTGACAACTGAGACTTGTAGCAGGCCTGCAGTTTTCTGGCAGTTTGTTTAAGGTATGTGGTGCATTTAGTTGTGATTCTGGGAGTTATTGATTCTAGATATGTGTTGCATATTGGGGACAGAAAGCGGACCTGTCACAGATGATCTGAGAGGTCTTTATGGTTCATACTGAAGCCCTAAACCATTTAATGCTTTATTTTAAGACAAGTGATAGTGCAAGTTATTGCAAATTATACCAAATATTTCTCTCTAGTTATATCATTAATTGAAGTAAATATATCCCAAAAAATATATATATATGTTTTATCGATTATCGATAAAAATACATAGATTAGTTGGATTAACTCTTGCACCCCTAATCCAGAGCTTGCTCGTGCTGTGCTCTTGTTTTCAAGCAGGACCGCTGGCCACACACACAAGAGGCTGACGCAGAACCTGAAGGTGCCGTACTACGTCGGGGATAGTTTCTCCAGGGACCACACTGGGATGGCCCTGAAACGCGTGGAGAGGACGGTGGAGGACGACTTCATCTCTAACCTCCGCAACAACTGCTGGAAGGAGAAGCAGCAGAGTATGTTTGCAATATAAAAACGTCTTTTTAGTTTACCTGACCAGATGATACTGTAGGCCAGGTCTGTTCTTTAATTCATTGGTTCTCAACCTGTGGGTTGACAATGAAGTGACAATTTGAAGAGATATTTCACTTTCAAAAAGACCTTTGGTCATTTTATCATCTAATCAAGGTTTTTATGAACACCCTGAACGGTTTTTAATTTGCTTGATTCAATATTTAGATATTAGATGTAAATGCCATCAGTCCTCCCCCTCCAGGAGTTACAATGGGTGTGTATGGGGCCCTCGTCCTGGAGGAAGCAGCCTGATAACATTTACATCAAATATATGAATCAAGTAAATTAAAATCTGTTCAGGGTGTTCATAAAAGCCTGATTAGATGATAAAAGGACCAAAGGCTTTTTTGAAAGTGAAATATGCCCAAGGACTTTTAAGGTCTTTTTAATACCTACAAAAATAAGAAAGAAAAGTAAAATTCCATTACTGCATCAAAGGTATTCAAACAAACAACTGGTCAAATATTGGCCAAATTGGCAAATAGTAAAAGAAAGAGGCACATTTTTGGAAAATAGACCATCTACAAGCTCACAATGCCTTGCTTTGCGAGCCATTTTGAGCTTGTAGATCTGTTATTTTCACAATATTCTTTCGGTGGAACCGAGTCAAACTAAATTGAATGCCTCAACTCCTACAATTCCAAGTGCTTATCAGGGTGGGGGGGTCCCAGTTCATTATGATTATTTTGGGGTGTTGCGGCCTGAAAAGATTGAGAACCACTGCTGTAGTTAACCAACTTCACCCAGGACGACAATTATTCTGATTTCAGGCTGTTCTTAGATTGAAAATGACGTTAACTTGGAGAGAATGTCCAAGTTAACTACTGTATGCGACTGCTGCAGAACCTTTATAGAAGTGCACTGGGGAGATACTACTGTATAATGAATGACTCTTTGGGATATTCTGGTGCATGATGCAGCGTACTAGTACATCATCTGGACCAACAGAAGCACACATGCAGATACCACACACAGCTGACAATTGACTTTTGAGTTCAGAACGAACATGCTCAGATGGTAAGCAGGTATAAGTAGCTATCGTATCATAGATCTGTTTTTCTCATCCTTACACAAGTACTGTGCTGCGACTTTCTTTGTACAATTAAGCAGCACTATCATGTCATTTGGGGTACAAGGGACATGTGGGCACCTGGACGAGTGGGCACTTAGGGGTGGAGATAACTGGGCACCTGGACGAGTGGGCACCTTGAGAGGTGGGCAGTTGGGCACTTGGACAACTGGGCACCAAAACCATCTGGGCATTAGGGACATGCGGGCACCTGGACGAATTGGCACTTAGGGGTGGAGATAACTGGGCACCTAGACGAGTGGGCACCTGAATAACTGGCCTCTAGGGAAATGCGGGCGCCTAGAGAGGTGGGCATCTGGACAACTGGGTACCTGGACGAGTGGCCACCTGGACGAGTGGCCACCAAAGTCATCACTCACTTCACACTGGGTGTGATTTCTCTTTGTCTTGCAGAAGAAGGCATGCTATACAGAGCTCGCTACTTCGGAGACAATGACTTGTTCCAGAGGGCACAGAAGGCTCGCACACCCAGCTGTGCCAAGCTCTCCGAGATCACCGCTTCATTACATGGTTGAAGCTATTATGATACTTATAGGTAAGCTCTAACTCAGTGGTTCTCACCCTGTGGGTCGGGATGCAGATAACAGTGAATTGACAATTTATGGACTTTTAAAACCTTTTTAATACCTAAAAAAGAAGACCATTACCGCATCAAAATAGATCAACAACTATACTATAAAAACTGGTCAAACATGGGCCAAATTGTCAAAAAATATAAGAAAGGCAAAATGTGCGTTGCGAGGCTGTGAAATGTAATGCCTCAACTCCCAAGTTCAAATATGATTATTTTGGGTGGTCGCGGCCTGAAAGGTTTGAGAACCACTTCTCTGATATCCTTTTTTCGTTTTTTTCTTTACCCAATGTTATTTATTTGCGACTTTATGCACACTGTTGGTATAATGTTCCTAAGTTTTTACATGCATTGTTTTCCTTGCCAGATTTACTGAATCAACAAAAAAAAAAGAAAAAGAAAAACACTGACTGTAAATACGTATGCTATAAGAAATCAACAGCCTGAAGACAACTTTAAGAGGAAATTCTACACACAAGCCATGACTCTCTAATTCTCCTGGAGAAAATGAAATGTTCAAGAACCAAGAGAATTAGTAAAAACATTTTCTTTTGAATAGTGTGATTAGGGTCAGAGAACACAGAAGTTTAATTCTGCCTATGCTTTTCAATGGGGAGAGAGCGTTGTTTTGCAGAAATGGTAAATGGTGCATTTATATAGCGCCTTTATCCAAGGTGCTGTACCATGATTTTGTGCATTACATTCACCCATTCACACACACATTCATACACAGATGGCGGAGGAAAACATGCAAGGCACCAACCTGCTTTACCTCCTGAGCCACTGCCGCCCCTGGCAACAAACCGCTGCGTTCCCATTGAAAGGTTTTGGCAGAATTTAAGTTCTGTGTGACTGCACCCTTAGGAAATAAAGTGAACTTTATGTTTTGACTACACAGAGACACTTTACAGTGTGTTCCATGAAAGTGACTGAGCTTGCCTTGACACTTCATGGCTGTTTTATTTTGTTTTTGTATTAGCAAAAAAAAGCAAAAAAGCTGTATGAAACCTAAAATAAGACATCCTTATGTAGCAGTTGATAGATAGCCTACCACAAAGAATGCGTCCTTCCTTCATTCACTTTTTATGCAGTCAAATGCAGGATGGTGGGCGAGTTGGGTTGGAGACAAGAGCAATTTTGTGATTTGATGTTCAAATGCACATTCTGAACTTTTTAAACTATGCAGAGATAAACAAACGCGTAACCTCTTAAGATTCCTATGTCCAATGTCTAGAATTTGTCAGACACTTTCCAAAAACGACGATTGTCCTCTTAGCTGTAGTCCTCTTCCATTATCTGTATTAAAGGTTGAGCCATAGTTGCCGTCTCTTCAAAATGAATGCCATAGTAGAGACAGACTACTTGCCTACAGTTGGGTATTGTCTGACAGATTCTGTTTTTGGGAGTGTAAGATCTCTGAGAAAACACCTGTTTATGGTTTGAGCAAACCGTCTTTTATTTTGTCACGCTATACGTTTATAATATGCTATTTATTGTTGAATTATTTTTATTATGTATTATTTATTTTATTTCAACATGGGTTATTATTGATGATCGGACTTAACTACGTAAGGTCGTACATTTTCCACCTTGTTTTTATTCCCTAACTGACAAAATAAACACGGACGGATAAACTAGTGAGTCGTTGTGTGTGAGTCATTGCTTGGATCTCGCAGAAGCTGAAGAGGTGGAGATGTTGGCAATGATAGGCCTGCAGCAGATTGTAAATTGAGAGGATGTGAGGGAGCGAACTGTCTGCAAGACCGTTCTGCCCCTCATTTTGTAAAAAAAAAAAAGTCATGTGAATAGATTAGAACATGACATTTGACAGGTTTGGAAAAGTGGCTAAATGTTGAAGCTCAAAACCTCCTATCTGCTGATTGCTAATGATTGGTGTCAGGTGGTGAAACTTACCACACCAAGCGGGTGAGTTGATAAAAATGTTAATGGTAATACTTGTAAAACAGACCTGTGGAATGTCTTGATCTCAAAAGGAGCATAATTAAGTGCTGTAGGACGTATTTAACAAAAAAATTGCCTAAATATTTCTGCATGTTCTCTACTGCAGATTTTTACCTAGAAATAGTAGATAGGAGGTTTTGGTGTTGAACACACATCTTTCTTTTTCATTTTCCAACAAAAGTGATTTTTTGCATTTTGGCCATCGATTTATTAGGTAGCCTATAATCAAACTTCGGTGTGACCGTACAATCAGGTGCTTTTATTAACTAACATGAGTAGCAAACTGAAAAACATAAATGTTTTCATGTTTGTGCTGAAGCAAGTACATTGTTTGGTTATCTACCTGTTCATGAAAGACATTCTGGGCATACTTCACGTGCTCACCAATTTCTGGCTGAGCGGTTAACTGTGATTGGAAGACGTCAGAGGAAACATTGCACGTGCTCATTTACAGTTTGATTCAGTTACAGTTGCTGTTCATACTTACTTGAGATCATATGAGGGCGCTATTATAGCTGTAATCGCTGCAACAAATCACCTTCAGCTCAGACTGTTTAAGCAATTGTGTTGGATTGGATCTCTGTATTCAGTGGTTTTAGAATAGCATGGTTGAGGTAAAATTTTACATGCAAAATTATTGTTTTTTACAAGAAGGCCTTATACTGTATAAATATTAGAGCTTCTGTTCACCTAATGATTACAAGGCCAGAGTTTAAACAGTAATGCTTTTACACACCTAATGATTATTTTTACATGGCCATTGTTTTAACAGTAATGCTTCAGGTACATAACGGAAGACCCTGTGTTGACAACGAAGAATAAGTAAGGTGGCACTAGACCTTTGCTTTTGTTCATTAGAAATTGTTTTGATTGCAGATGAAGTAGATGTACTGTTCTCTCGAGGACGTGGTGATAAAAGATCATGTCGAATATGTACTGTATTTCACTATGCCATCTGTCAGCTATCCCTTATGTTCAGGATCACAAGTCCGCCACAAGGGGCCTGGGTATTGTTGTGAGCCCCCTACTCATTAATAGTTAGATGTATGGGATGATTCTATGGCCAGGTTTTATGCAATTATTGGGGGTGTTACAACCCTTGAATTTCCCCCAGGCCAGGTAGTATAATATAGCAACATTTCTCTTATAAAAAGACCTCTGGAGCAACCCTGGTCAATGGTTCAAATGATTCTTTAGTAATTAAGACTTTGTGAAGATAACATATACAGTAGCTTCTAGCAGATATCAAATGAAATGGAAAAGAAAATCCACAAAGTTGTTAAAAAATAATTTATTCTGCAGTCATGAAAGTACAAAACAGTGCAATGCTATGAATATATGGATATCAAATAAATACAGTTGAATGCAGGACACTCTGCAAGAATACGTTGATAAAAAGAAATCAAGTAACATTTGACACCTGCTTGCATACTCTACATACCAAGAACGTACTGGTAGGAATTTTGCTCTTAAATTCAAGCAGTCACTAAAAGGCCTCTAATTACACAACTACTTGCAATGTAAAAAAAAAAAGAAAAAAAAAAGAACGCAATATGATACCAATGGTCTCAAAATAACATATATACCATATAGCTAGCTGCCACTTTATGGTTTCAATAGAAACTGAGGTACAAATTCTGAGCAATAGTTAGCAAAATGCCTATTTGTCAAATATAGTGGTTGGTAATTTGCAGATGTACATGCCCTGTTAAAAGCATTTAAGGTGTCGACCACTTTATCCAAGTACCAATAACGGTGGTTCCCTTTACAGTAGGAACAATAGGCTACATCTTTTGTTGGTTAAGAGGGCAACACATACATTTAAAAGGAATCATAATAAGGCCCTTTTCTGGGCTTAGTTTTTAAGATATTTTCTGTATTAAGTGAACATCGTTTACAAAGGTTTACAACTAAACACTTTAAGAACGGTCCCCTCGATGCGAGTGTATCCGTCTTCATCGGCATTCTTCGATGAGCAACTCTTCAGAGCTATACAGTTTCTTCTTGATCACTCTGAAGCCCGTGCGCAGTCTAATGGCTTGTCTCGCCGCCGGGGCGGCGGAGCTGGACTTAGTGCTACTGAACAGGCCTTGGATCTTGGGCCACAGTCCACTGGACTCCAGCCGCAGCACCAGAGTCAACTGAAACGTCGGCACGAGACAGGGGTCGACGGCTATCTGCTCCACGCTCTCACAGACGAAGCCGTGCTCCACGCACAGGTCAATGAGGGCCCCCCGCAAACCGCAGGGCTCGCTGGTGGCTAGGTGAAGGAGCTCGTGTCCTATGTGCTCCAGGAGCTTCTCTGGGATGAGGAGCTTGGTGCACCTCAGGGCACCGTAGTCCGAGTCCTTGGCTTCCCGCAGGCTGCGGGCGATGACGTCCATCACCTCCTTCAGTAAGCTCTCCTCCGTGGGATCGTAGAAGAGGTCCTCCTCGTTGGACGGACTGAGCAGGTCACAAGAGACGTCCGACCCTGATGGAAGAACGTGCCAAATTAGTAAATAAATAAGAACATTAATAACTATGTGCGTGTGTGTGTGTATCAGTGGTTCTCGAAGTGGGGTCCGGAGACCCCCCAGGGTTAATGCAGCCTCCCGATCATTTTAACCGCTATATACATTTATATGTTGGCTATTCAAAAATAGCATCTACAAGCTCGCTGTGAGCTTGTACATCTCCCGGGCACAACATATTTTCATATGGGGGTGTCACTGGCCAAATACATATCGTTTTGTGGGTCCTTGAGATGACAAAGTTTGAGAACCACTGATATGTACATATCTTAAACCATTCTAACAAAGGTTTTAAGCTCTTTTTTTTACCTGAGTCAGAGAGATCACTCCTGCTGCCGTTGTGCGAACGCGACTCTATGCTGCTGCTGTTGTTGCCTCCTGCACTGAAGTCAGTGAGCTTCTGCACCAGCCTGCTCCAGGACAGCCTCCTGGGAGAGGCTGCGTCCACGGGAGAAGGAGGTGAGCTGCCTGCACTGTCACCGCCGCTCGCAGAGAGAGAAGGCATGATGGTTGACGTCTGCGTGTGACTCCTTGGTGTCCAGTTCTGTTGTCCTGGTGTCCAGTTCTGCAGGGGAGAAGAGAGCAGGTAACGTTAAGGACTCTGGTGCATGTCAAATAATACTATTTTATATATATATATATATATATATATATATATATATATATATATATATCCTGTCTGCAATGGTAATTGGTCCTATTAATGTCTAAGCTTAAAGTTCACCCTATATCTATTGATTACTCACACCATGGAGACTTGAGTTCAATAATATTTTTTTCTTTTTTGTCGCATTACTAAGACAAAAATTTGATTATAGTAAATTTACCCTGATGGTTTCCCCATCCAGTGCCATGCATTTGGGTCCACAGCCGGAATCAATGGGGGTAAATTTACTATAATATATTTTTTTTTTAGGAATTCTTAGGAATGCAACAAATACAAAAAAATATTATTGAACTCAAGTCTCCATGGCATGAGTAATCAATAGAAAAAAGGTCATTTTGTGGTGAACCACACAAATGACCCCCCACCCCCCAAAGTTGACTGTATACTGTACATATTATATGCATTATTGCTATAAGTATAACCTTTTTGTATACTCGTTCCATTGTAGGCCTACTATTTGCAAACTGTTAAAGTATTCATTCAATCAATCAATATATCAAGCTAAATGCAAACATGCAACATACATTACATAGACTTACATATAAATAAATGTGTTAGGATAAAATACATGTGGTCTACATGTTTTATTCCAACATATGATATACATTTTATTCAATAAAAGACAGAGGAAACACATAGGTAACTAACTATGTCGTCATGACAGAGCAACTAAAACGGATTGAACTTGACAGCCAACAAAGTCTTTGTTGCATGGAGAAAAACAAAACGCGTAGAAACTCGTTAATGCTATCAAATTTGCAGCTCGTCATTGTGCAGAAGTAAAACAAAGACTTACCCACTAGTATTCCAACAAGTCGTCGAGCTGCAATTTTGTGGTTTTATAGCGAATTTCTATGGCTTAAAAAGGCTGCAGATAAAAGTTGTTTTTCCCATTCGTGTGTCCATTCAACTCTCAGCACCTCTCCTGTCTACTCTGTTCTGTTCTCTGCAGCCTTTCCTTGCAACAACAATGGTTTTATATGGGCCGTGTGGTGCACGCCCACTCCTCGCCGTTCGTCCAATCAAAACGGGAGGCACGCCATCGGGAGGCTGTATCTTGCCTGGTAACATGCCAGAACACAGAAGAAAGAAAACACTTCTGGGTTATAAGGGGGGCTAGTGGGTGAATAATAGACCCCAGTGTCATGGAAATGTACCAAGAAAGAACTTGCCTGGACTTGCCAGTGCAGGTACATATTGTCATTGTGTTTAATATCCCCCAAAAAATAGAAAATAGAGATATGGCACTGACTGCCCTAGCTGGGTATCACCACTATTTAAATAAATAATCCCTGCCTGCAACAGCTCAGCTGGTTCAGTGTTGCAGCAGTGCACACATTACGTCATCTGTTTTTCTCTCTACCATTACATCATTATTCTTCAGCTATAACTCTGTTTATTAAAGAACTACCATTGCTTGCACTGTATATACATCTAGACATATATATGCACACATATCAGGCCTAGATATGTACTGTAAATGTTGTTGAATTAAGTGATCCTCTGTTGTTCTACGACCTTTCATCAAGGGTGGTGACTGGTCCTGTATTTGAGTTACTCCACTCAAACCCTAGACAGAAAATAAATAATCAAAAATAGCATATTTTGGAAATACATGGAATATTATTTTTCTTTGTCTTGCAAATGAAGGCATGACCAAAATAGGGACACCAGGGTTAATGTGCTTAAACAAGGGCCTGCAGAGCATGATGACACAAGGCAGTATGATTCACATGGCATGTTCTGAAATATTACGCACATACAGAGAATACAAGAGCTCAAATATACATATAGATATGATATGAAATGAAACATGAATGTTAGAGCTAAACTAGACAAAGCAGGACATGAACAGATTGTATGCTGTGCATACAATGTTATGAAGAAAAAGATGCATATATACTTTATGTCATCTATATGTGAGATTATAATGGGTAGCTTAGTTGTACTTCAATGCCATAATATGTTTGGGCATGCGGTATCTCTGATAAAGTAGAGCGCATGGCATCACAAGCTTATCTACATGTGTACACAGCTTCTAGACCTGATCAGTATAGCTCAGTACAGATGGTAATACTACAGTACTATGTGTGTGTGAGTGTGTGCGTAAACAGAATTGATATGCTATGGCCTTTGCCAGTCACCATTTCTCGACCCAAGTGTACGCCTACTGTACGATGCGGATGTGTGTTAAAAAGAAAACAGGGCTCCCCAAGTCCTCCACCATCAAAACAACAAATGAGGGAAAGTCTTTTCTAAGAATGTTCTATCCCTCCAGTGGTGTTTCACAGAGCCTTGTAGCATCTACTGCAGGGTTCCCCAATAGGCGGCCCGTGGGCCATTTGCGACCCACGGGGGGCTACTGTCTGGCCCACACCAACCCCAGTAATAATGGTGGTATAAGAGCAGCAACAACACTACTATATTGTCGTTGGCGGGTGGAAATCTCGTATCTCCAAATTTGTATGTTCTTTTGCAAATCATACAAGGCCGTCGCACAAAAGTAGTGAAAACAACAGATCTACAAGCACACAATGCCTTGCGGTGCGAGGCGTTGTGTGCTTGTAGATCATCTGTTTTCACTAGTTAAAATATTTTTTAAAATGCTAAATGCAAAACGAACGGTTTTGGACATACAAGATTTTCACCCGACAACGACGATATCTGAACTGTCGCTGGAGTAGCGGGAACGCCACCGTCGCACCCTGCAATGTTGTGGCCCTCGGCTTGGTACCCAAGACATAATTCGGCCCTTGGGGAAAACTAATTGGGGAACCCTGATCTACTGTATGCCAAGGCACTGGTGGCCCAACACCTCGTTAACCATATCCTATAATCTTCATAGACTGGAGTCCCCCACAGGTCTATCCTCAGCACCCTGTCTTTTCCCTGTCTGTCTGTCTGTCTGTCTGTCTGTCTGTCTGTCTGTACAGGTGTATCCTACACCTTCATCCTAAGTTTGTATAGATTGCACCATTAACACGTACCTTTTCCTCATAATGCATGTATTAAGACTGTTGCAAAATGTGTGAGATGATCTATACGCATGTTTAATTTGGGCAGTGTACTGCTATACAGCATATCAAGTGTGTGATGTGTTCCATGCCTCAGTCCACACACCAATACCAAAACAAATTCATTTTATTAACCTCATACTCCATACATGAGTTATTTACTTAAAGGTAAATTAGAGTGTTGATTTTAGATGTGCTATCCAAATACAGGACTTCATAAAGCAAACTTTCCAAAAGCAATTTCATTGTGCCTAATCTATTGTAGTTTCACCAGATGTACCATTGTTCACTTACTGTTTATGCACTGAACATTAAACAGGATGTTATTAAAACACTTTGAACCGTCGGAAAGATACAGGAGCGTGCCACAAAGAACTGATCTACTGTAAGTATCTAGGTCAATTACTTCATATGACACACAAGTAAACTGCCAAAAAGATAACAGGCCACTAAAGTCTGCTGTATACTTGAGGTTTGCTCAACAGTCCCCGCCTCCCCCTCCTCCAAAAAAAAAAGAAAAAGAAAAAGAAAAAAAAGTTTGGAGAGGAGCCAGGTATACTGTAATATGCTGCGTACTAGTGCGTAGCCACACGTGAGTGAGAGTGGGACGGACTGTACTTTTATGGCAAGGAGAAACAGCAACAAGTCCACGTGCCTGCACAGGATGTTCTTCATAGGATGTTTTGATTTCTGAGAACTTGTCGATTTATTCTATCGGTGTGAGAAAAGGCTGTATAAGGCTACTTTTAAACAAATGCCAAATGGACCCTAACTTTAAAGTCTGAAGCTATGACAAGTTGTGATGGTCCTTGAAAAGAACAAAAGTTTTAACCCAGGGGTCTTCAACAGGAGGTCCGGAACCCCTAGAGGGTCCTCAGAGTTACTCCAAATCTTTGTCTGATAGAAACTTTTTTCTCCTTTTTTATATTAACCACTTGAACCCTAGCATCCATATTTGGAGAACTTTAGCCAAACATATCAGATCTACAAGCAAGTGAGCTTGTAGATCAGCTATTTTCGGCAAAGAGATTTGGAGTAGAGGGGTAAAAGAGCAGACTAAGTACAGAGTGAAAGGTCAAGTTCATGAAGTATTGACGGTTCAAGTGGTTAAATATATGAAAACACATTGACATGAATCCAAAATACACTGATGATTGTGCTGTCAATTAAACGATGAAACTATATGGAATCTATGAAAAGGTTGTGGGGGTCCCTGCTTCATCTCTCTCTCAACTAAGGGGTCCTTGGCTTGAAAACGTTAAAGACCCCTGTATTAACCTTTTGTTCTTTTCAAGCACCCGAAAACAAATGTAGGCTACAATGTGGTGCCGTGCATTATTGGTCGTGTGTAAATGAAAAATCACACCCGTGTGAACTGAGCGGTGGTTTACCCACCTCATAGATCATGTGTACCGATTTTTGTGACATTTGAAGAAAATATGTAGGAAAAGGAGCAAAAAGTGTGTTTTGGAGAAAATTCAAGATGGCGGAAAATCTATCCTGGCGCAAATGGGCGTGGCCTATATGGGGAGATGCGTCTTGACCCAAGGAATCCAGGGAAAAAAGAATTTTAATTTTCCGATCTACGGTTCAAGAGTTACGGGGCAAAACGTAAAGTGGGCCGTTATAGCGCCACCATGAGGCCGAGTGATGTAATTATTTTTCGATTCATTCTTAAAATCATTATGAATCTCCTCTCCGAGGTTTGAAACTGTAGCTCCTATGGTTTACGAGAGAAAAATACTTGAAAGTGATTTCTTGCATTGTCCCATTATAAGTCAATGGGGACAATTAAGCGTCGTTTTTTGCCGTTTACGTCGGCATGGTAAGGCGGATCGGAACGAAAGGTAATAGCACACCATTCCCGGCCAAGCCGCACATTTTGATGTATATATTGCGCGAGTGGCGTAAATGGTGCGGCACTAGTTACGCGCCGAAGTTTAGGCTACATACAGACAGACACGGACGGACGGAGACCCACACACACGGCCACGTATAGGAGCGTTGTGACCACCGCTCAAAAACAAACATGAATGCGTATGCGTGTGGGACCCAGCTGGAGGTGTGCCCAGTGTGAGGTCACGTCCCTACATGATATGCATAAAAATGTACAATCACACCCAGTACAGTACAATCTGTACACAAGGCAGACCCAGCCCTCTTTTGTGTGAAAACATCCATTCAGCCAACTGGCCTACGTAGCACAGCACAGTCAGTGTATTTCCTCACTGTCACATAGCAGAACGTCCAAAACAACTATAGTACCACGGTTAGGTTTCAGGGCCTCCGAAACAATCAGCCCATTCAAAGAGCAGCAAGGGTTAGGATTAGTTGGATGATAAGGAAATTTATTTAGTCTAAAAAAACATTGATCTGGGCTTGATGGATTGGAATCAGTCAGGTTCTCAGGCTATGCGTTGATGTGTTTTCTGTTTTGTATCTGTTTTTATATGGACCTATTGTGTCTGAAGTTTATCGTCCTCATATAGAGATAGAGATCATTGAAATGAAGTTGGGGACAAATTAGTTAAATAATAACACCCAGGATTTTACTGTGTATTGTCTGTGTAGTATAGTGGACACTGGATTGAATACTCTGTGGAACAGTGGTTCTCAAAGAGGGGTCAGGGGACCCCTAGGGTTCCATTTGTACGCTCTGAGTTATGGGGGTCTGTGAGCTAATGCATACTTGAGAACCACTGACGTAGGAAGTATCGAATCCAGGGGTGTCCAGTGCACAAACAATGTTGTTTACAGGCTCCCTCTGTTCAATGTTGCCAGATATTGCGAGAGAAATAAGCAACCACGTCTATGAAAACAAGAGACTATAGGCCACAAGAGCACTTTAAACTATATATAATCAGCTATTTGAAAATATCCGATATACAAGCTCACAACACATCGCGATGCGTCCCTTTTTGAGCTTGTAGATCTGCTATTTTCAAAGAAAAATCTTGGGAGATATAATAAATAAATAAATGGAATATAACATTAACACTTATGTTGCAATGATTTTTTCTCTTCAATGTCTCGCGTTGCCATGGTTACCATAGACTTCCATGTAATTGTGCAATTGTGTAAAAAGTGCACGCCCATGCCTAGATGATGCACCACGTGTGTAGATGCTGTTCACAGCTTTCAAACAAAAAAATCCGCTTGGAAATCCGTTCAGGCATTCATGATTTATCAGCCATTATGTTTTCTTCAGATGTAAACAAACATGGCTGCCATGTTTGAAAGAATGAGTTGGTATGGGGGTTAAACATGCAATTTCGCGATCGCGATCATGCCTAATACATTTCTGGAGGTCCAAAAAAAAAAATTGGAAAAAAAAAACATTGATTTTTTTTTTCTTTCTTTTTTTTTCAAAAACGGCCCAAACTCGGGAAACTCGGGGTTGGCACAGCGGTAGTATCAATACAAACTCGGGAAACTCGGGGTTGGCACCATATGTGTTAACTTGGGGGTCCTTGACATGAAAATGTTTGAGAACCAAAAGAAAACCCACAAACCACAACTACCAATATTTCCAAGCAACTTTGCAGAAAAACAAGACCAAAGTTGCTTTTAATAAGCAGACATGGCAACACTGCCTTTGTTCTGCTCAGAGTGCTATTCGAGCAAGCAGCTGTGAGGGCAGTTTGAAGGGGGCGGAGAAACCCAGCAAGCAGGCAGCACTTTCTTTAGATTTATGAGGGGGACAGTGCAGCCGTGTAGAAAAACAATGCCTTGCTGCAAGGGATGTATGTGTTAAGTCACCCCTAGACAGTCTGCCCTTGCACAATAAGGAGGACTGTCAAAGCACATCTAAGCCTGTTTTAAGGAGTCCGTTGAAGAAAATTACTCTGGCCAATCACAATAGACCATAGAATGGACTACTGTACATCTGTCTAATATATTATTGATGTTAGTATAATGGGCTCAGAGGTGACAATAGGAGTACTACAAAAGCTAACTGTGCACATGCAAATAACTGTAAATCAGTGATGTATTCATAAATCATTAAATATCTGCTAACTGTGCACATAGAAGCAATAGCAAATCAGTGATGAATTCATAAATCATTAAACGTCTGCGGACAATCTGTAACAATTCATTCATTCTTCTTAGGCGGCAGCTAACAAATAAACACATTCTTGTGGAATACAGTTAGGGCTGCACAATTAATGATGCAACACAGCATTTAATTCGAAACATGAAAACCGCTGAATATTTTTAGTGAAACTTTTATTTATATTGAGAATCCTGCCACAATCAAAATTTGTCAACACAATATATGCAAAACTGTAATGGAGATTTAGTTTTACTTTTCCTGAAATCATAGGTGTGATTACATCACCTAGCAAAAATAAGCAGGATATCAGTGTAGCTCTAAATAAAAATACAAACAAGATACGTTTTAAAACGAATCAGACTCTTTAACTTCCTTAATCCCCTCACCAAACAGTCTCTGTGGCTGACATGTCAACCAAAGGCACCTATAGAATATGTATTTATTTATGATGGTGTGAATCCCAATAGCTGTTCAATTGGTTTATATCGCCACTCATCTGCTTCCAGCTCTTCAACCAAACTAGCCAGTTTCTCCATTCGAGACACCTGTTGGTCTGGGAGAGAAAGAAACAGTTAACCTACAGTAGGGCATTCACGAATAGTGATTTTTAGTATTCGAATTATTCGACCTCAAAGTATTCGAATATTCAACAGGACTGGCCAAACTGTTAAATATTAAGTAAGCAAGAGGCGAACATTGTTAAAATAGTCGATCTACATGCTCACAACGCCTCGCAACAGCATGTAGATCTGCTATTTTCACAATATTTATCTGCGGAACCGAGTCACATTAAATGTAATACCTACAATTCCAAGTGCTTGTCAGGGTGGGGGTCCCCAGTTCAAATATGTTTATTTTGGGGGTCACGGCCTAAAAAGGTTTGAGAACCCCTGGTATAGATTATTAACAAATTCATCCACCAGGGGCATTGACAACTCATTCTTATGACATCCTATCTCGCCAAGCTTTATAAACTATAGATTTTTTAAAGAGAAAAGAAAAAGAAAAAAAAGAATATTCGACTTCGGTGAGCAACGTCGAATAGTGACTTTGATATTCGAATATTTGGTGAATGCCCTATCCTACAGTAGTTATTGGTTACTGATTTATTTGTGATGAAACATTTATGGTGAACAGTAACCAAGTACTTGTACTTTCTTGAGGTATTTTTAATTTATTGGAGTATTTCCAATGTTCAGTACTTTTACTCCGCTACATCTCAGACACAAATATAGGTAATATATTTGAAACCCTCAGCTACTAGTTACTTTGTAGATTTTGATTATTATATGCGATGCATTGTGAGCTCGCAAATTTCAAAACATTTTTATACATTTGAAAAACTGTGAAAATGGGACATTCTGCATATGAGTACTATGAGTAATAGGGATGCTGGTTTGCTTGTAGCCAACAACAACAAACAACCACACAAGACTTACCATGCTTAACTTGTTTCAGGGTGGATGCAACTTGGTAGCTGAAAACTGACTCGCATAAAAATCTGTCAGAGCCATCTGAAAAAGAAATTGACACACAAAAAGAGCTGTATTGTTTAGATGCTTTTTGAAAAATTAATACAATACAATAAAATAACATAAATATATATTTTGAGATGGCCAAATAAATATAATTTTGGGGGGTCCTCCACATGCAAACGTTTGAGTACCACTGACATAGAAACATAGGTTTTAAAAAAAAAAACCTTAGAAGGATTTGAAATATTCAAAGACTTGCACACATTTTTGCTGTGAGCTTGTATATTTGCTATTTTTCAATAGTTAAAGCACAAAATAACGCGTAATGCGTTCCCCGTCTAAATGGGTTAAACTCCCTCCCCCTATGAAGAACATTCATGGGGGGGCCGCCTGCAGTGAATCCCAGGGCCCAGAATTTGGTGCGACACAGGATTAAGGGTTAACGTTGGGATGAAGGAAGACAGCGTTTTGGGAACTATAGACACACTCGTCCCAACACCACCTTCTACATTACATTAATGAGCCCATCCGGAATGCAGAAATGCCACAAATACATACACAACACAAAAACAACCAAACAAAGGAGCCCCTAAGCCCCACTGCTGCTGCTGTCGTATTTAGTTTCGGCTGTTTATGCTGTTTATTACTTCTGGCCTTGCAATACTAACTGTATTTATTTTACCCATTCCAAACCTAATCATATTAGCCTAATTCGTAAAAGTGGTGCTAAACAAGCAACATAACAAGTGTAGTGAGCCTAGGGCTGTCACAATTATTACATAATCGTCTAATCGCAATTATTTGACATAATCGTGATTATTTTTCATAATCGTCATAATAGTTTCCATGTTGAAAAGTTTTCGCCACTATCAAGGTTCTTTTTCAAGTATAAAGTTGTCAAATATGTCAGTAATTTCTTTGTATATTTAGGTTATGTGTCATATCTACCATGTGCAGTGCAACTTCAAAGCCTACAAGCCAAACAGAAATGTAATTGTCAACGACAAAAACACAATTAAATCGTTAATCGCAATTATTTGAGTGACAATTAATCGTCATGTAAAATGACATAATCGTGACAGCCCTAAGTGAGCCAGATGGGCCCTGCTATGCTACTGTATAAAGTTTTATTTGATGAACCAAGTTGTTTACTTTCACCTCAACAGCACCCGGTTGAAGGTTTCTGGGTCAGCATGGCTCAGCTACAAACCAAAGTTTGGGAATAACAAGGCACATATAAAAGTAGACGTTTTGGAACGATGTTAGACAGGAGCGTACCTTTCCAATTGCCCGTCCAAATACGTTCCGAACCGTCTCCTTAGGTCATCTAGTGCTGACCTCCGCATTGTGCCAAAGATGAATTATTAAAAAGACATGGCAAAGCCGCTTTTTGCTTTTATGAGCCAATGGCCTGGAACAAGCTCCCATTACATATAAGACAGGTATTTGGTGATCTTTATATGTAAACCACTTCGGGCTGCATTTGATGTCATGAAAGGTGCTATACAAATAAAGTTTATTATTATTATAGTAAAACAGTAGGGGGGTATAAAAAGGTACTGTAGGTGATGTAGAATTTGTTCTTCATAAATCCCTTTACAGTTCTATCTATGATGATGGCCATGAGTGGGGAAACATGACCCAGAACCCTTGCAGATAAATGTGCTTACGTATATGCACATAACCCATCAGAGAATTATAAAATTCCACTACAACAATATGATATAAAATGGCAGTTCTTCAGCGGTTCCTTGGGGTTGTTGAGGTGCACTATTAACTCCCTGTATGGTTCTTTAGAGGTTCTCTACTGCAAATGACATCCAACGTATTTCAGCCAAAGGACCCCTTAGATGAGATAGAGAAGAAGCAGGGACCCCCACTACATTCTTTTGTGTAAAGCGTTAATAAAGTCATTCATGCAACTTGAAATTATGCTTTTTCAAAGACAGCTTACCAAATGTAGCTGATATTCTCATTAATGACTGTGGAGTACTGTGGATTACTGTTGAGATATGATACTAGCTAAAGTATTCCACTGGTTAAATACCTATAGTGGCCTCCAAGTGATTAAATAACCACTTTTAGTGCTATTTAGGCACCATTGTTTGTGTAACATTATATAATTGGTATAACTTCACTTTGTAGAACACCAAACTTTCTGATATGAACAATAAATCAGGCCATCACATATTTAACACTCGCAAATTACACTGATCATCCCTTCCATCGTCACTTCGAACTCATGCCATCTGGACAAAGATACAGAACTTTTAAATGGGAAAAAAGGTTTGTTTTAGTAGGATTTCATTCCCTTCAGCCATTGCGGCATTAAAACAAATCTCCCTGATAGGATGTTTTTTGTGTATACTGGGGACTTCATGTATTGTCTACCTATCGTCTTGGTGTTATGTGCTAATGTTGTTTTCGTGCTATATGGTTATGTGTTTTTCTGTTGGAACAGACTGTGAAGATGAATATCCCTGAGGGGACAATAAAGACAATTAAGTAGGTCGAAGAGGCTTATTGTCGGTATCAGCCAGAGTGCGGGAGTCTAGCCCCGCTTTGCAGTGCGCAGGACCCCTGGAAGATGGATCGCTGAGGTGGAGCGCAACACCTACCATCGGCTCCCAATACTTTACTGCACGACTTGCCGCACCTAAAGCCGTGCTACTCAAGGTCATGTGGGTCTGTACCCGGACACAGGGGTGTTGCACCAAATTCTGGGCCCTGGGTACAAGGATTCACAGGCCCCCCCATGAATGTTCTTCATAGGGGTTTAACAAATTTAGACTGGGAACGCATTATTACGCATTATTTTGTGCTTTAAATATTCAAAGAATAGCAGATCTACATCTGCTATGTTTCAATAGCTAAAGTATAAAATAATTAAGGCTCCTCCACCTTGGGCCCTGGTTACTCAGTCCCACTCCCCCCCCCCCTTGTGACGCTCCTGGCGAGTGCCCTACCAGCCAAGCTACCTGGACACAAGCCATTAAGACAGTATATTCCACTTAACTGACCTTCCATCATTTCCCCAGCTCCTTTGGGGTAGGTGTAGAGGACCTTCCTGGGTGGGATGAGCTCTGAAGCACTGAAGCCCGAGCCGGCAGAGGAGCCACTCACTCCTCCAGCCGAGGAAGACGAGGAGGACGCCGCCATCCTGTGCTTCTTCTTTAGCTGAACTCACAAAACAAAAACAAAAACACGGCTGTAAACCTTGTAACATGGTGGTCACAGTATGAGTTGATACTTAAAAAGGCCAGTGGTTCTTCTCAGATGTTTTAATGTCAAGGACCCCTAAAGTTATATGTATTTTGTCCGAAGACGCCGCCCCATATGAAAATATGTTGGGCCAGGGACCCAAAAATAGCAGATCTACAAGTGTGGCACGAAGTGACATGCTGTAAGCCATCGCATAAATGGATTTAGTGATTAAAACGATTGTGATGCTGCATCAACTAATTTAGCTGGGGACCCCCTGGAACCCCTCCAAAAAGGACCACTTCGAGAACAACTGTATTAAGCCATCGGATCTCGAACTTTTTAATTTCAACAACCCCTCCCATAACTCTGAGAGTATGGTATACAAGCGGAACCAGGAGTTTCATTTGGTTCTATTTGTACACTCACAGAGTTACACACCTGTAAGGGACTCCAGGAACCTTGAATGTCCCCTTACGAGAAGCATTGATTGCAATAAGCAAAACTAGCCTTGGATCAAGAACACTATCATACATGTATTTTATCGAGTCTGATTTTTACTTTCGTATCATAGATAGATGCAAATATCGATAAAATAAAATACACCTGATAGCCTTGATCTAAGGCTAAATGACAACAGCGGTGATACAGTTGGAGTGGGCACCTCCATGTTAAATTATAACTACTTTTCCCAAAATGTAAAATAAAAGAAATTATATATATAACTAGACCAGGTCAACCTGGTTGTGCCAGACCCCCTGTCTGTCATCATCATTTATGACATCATGCCTTTTGTAGGCATGTCATCATCATGTCATCATCATATATACCCTTTATATAGAAAACCCGGACAGACAGACAGACAGACCGACATTTGCTTATGTAGGCCTACCCATTTCATGGGTCTGGCAAAAATAAAGAATAAATGTATGATTTAGGAAATGGTAGGAAATAACGTAGTAGTCCTATACACATTTGAACATGAATGGTACATCATTATCAGATCTAAATCATTGGTACTCAAAGTGGGGTCTTTGAGGGAGTTCCAGGGGGTCCCCAGCTAAATGATAGTTAGGAACCAAATGGACCCTTATGGATATGTAACGTTGAGTGTACAAATGGACCCTACTACATTTGTACACTCTCTGAGTTAAATTAACATTGATTTTACAATATAAATTGGGGTCCGCGGGCTAATATTAGTGTCAATTTGAGGGTCCTTGACATGAAAGGTTTGAGAACCACTGTCCCAAATGACTGGATATACAGGTTTCGTAGCAATTTGTAGCATTTATAACTTACAGTGAACAGCTACAGTATAACAGTGGAACAAGGCTATTTATTACTTTTAAACTGACCACGTTAACGTAGGTATATAACGATATGACATTAGCCATTAGATTGTGAAACAACTCAACCTACCGTCGCTATGGAATTGATCCTAAAAGGCCTTTTCGTCCAAGCAGTTTGTGTTGTTTTTCTCTCTCGCTATGCTCAGCTGCTACACATTTACTCAGCGGAAAGCCTGGTGATGCGAGGTTACACATTTACGACAAGCACGACGCTTTACGTTTAAAGACAACAACACTGCGCTACCTACAGCGTTGCCATGTCCGCATATTGCAAGCGACCTTGGGATTGTTTTTGTCAAGTTGCTTCTAAATTGTGCAGTTCTTTGGGGCTTGTTTCTTTGCTTGTAGTTGCTTATTTGGAGCTTAATTGCTTCCTGAATGTTGTTTAAACCAGTGGTTCTCATGTTAATGTCAAAGAGTCTCAAGGACCACACAATTTAAAAAAATCTAAAACAAATAGTTTGTGCCAGGGAGTGGAACGCCCATAAATGTTTCAAAAATATGTTTTCTCATAGGAAAATGTAGGGCCTATTTATTGATTCAAGACTTTATTTGAAGGTTGCACAGTAAAAGGTACAGTTTCATGACAGTACAGTGGCTATAATAGGGCAGGGCTACTCAACTTAAGATTGCCCAGGGGCCACTCAGCAAAATACCAAAAGTCCAAGGGCCGCAAGCTAAAAATGACAGTCCTATTTTGGAAGTTTAGACAATGATGTTGTAACACACTACAGGAGTAGTCTAAAAGTTAAGGGAACACACAGAAAACAGACACATTTCCATCTATAAGGCCAAACCTTGTTGAACAAAATGATTGTTATGGAGTGATTAATGATGAAATGATGAGGTTTCTAATTTTGGAACAAACAAAATATCATGTTGTGTATAAAACAAGACAAAAAAAATAGTTTCCAAGTGGTTTTGGAGAGAAACTGAACATTTATATTTGACCACACTGAAAGTAGACAAAATATATTTGTATGCGGCCCATGGATGCGGCCCATGGGAAGGTTGGATAGTGTTGCTATAGGGGGTCCTATGTAAGCTTTTCGGCTTATTTACACAGGAAACCTTTTGTACCTTGTATCTCATATAACATTGAATGACAGACGGATAGAAGAACACAGTAGCCTATGTAGAAGATATCATCAATAGCATAGTTCACTGGGCTTGTTGCCTTGTTCTCACAGGACAGTACAGTTCACTGATACTTTTGGGGCTTGTTTTCATAGACCTAGTTGCTTGTTTCTTTCAATAGATCTGGCAATGCTGGCTACCACAGATCTTGATCTACCAGTGAATATGACGGTTTAGATCCGTCCAGTTAGGCCTGGCTCGTCCATCCCTGCAGCTTGTAGATCTGTGCACGAGAAGTTGCCTGAATGTGTGCCGTAAAACGAGATCGTAAAGCAACAGGAATCATCATCCTTCAGATCAGATGCAACATTGGTGACACATTTGAGCTGGTTTCATTTGCTGTTTTTTATTAAAAATCACTCACCATAACAATGGATGTCCTGCGTCCTGCTCTCATCAATATAAATGGAAGAATGTACAGGCGGAACCAGGTAAAAGAGGAACGTTATGAAGAGGAAGAAGATGATTTTTCTTATGTGGATCCTCCTGGTAAGTTTATTGTTTATTGCTTGTTTGGATGAAGCTATACTAATGACATTACATAACACGAAAACATTGTACATGATGGCAGTATAAGACAACAGTTAAAAACTTTTAAAATACAACCACATCTTAAAAAATAATCAATCATATGGTGTTGTAAATCATTGGATAAGATGGATAATAACTATAACATCAAACATATAATTTTCCAAATGTCTGTCTGTCTGTCTGTCTGTCTGTCTGTCTGTCTGAGTGAGTGTCTGTCTGTCTGTCTGTCTGTCTGTCTGTCTGTCTGTCTGTCTGTCTGTCTGTCTGTCTGTCTGTCTGTCTGTCTGTCTGAGTGAGTGTCTGTCTGTCACAGCGTTCCTCCTCAGTGGCTGGAGCAATTGATCTGAAATCGCATCACCTATGAACACACCTAACATAACTGTGAAGCCCGTTTGTCACTTTCACAAATCATATGCTGTATATTAGCATTTTTATGGTGTATCTATATCTATTCTGCATCTAGCTTGAGGCATATCTATTCTGCATCTAGCATGAGGCAACATGTTTAACCAGCTGTGTGTGTGTGTGTGTGTGTGTGTGTGTGTGTGTGTGTGTGTGTGTTTGTGTGTGTGTGTGTGTGTGTGTGTGTGTGTGTGTGTGTGTGTGTGTGTGTGTGTGTGTGTGTGTGTGTGTGTGTGTGTGTGTGTGTGTGTGTGTGTGTGTGTGTGTGTGTGTGTGTGTGTGTGTGTGTGCGCGGGCGGGCGGGCGGGGGGGGGGGGTCTGTTGTCTGGCCCTGTTACAGATTTTGTCCAAAAATCATGCAGATCGGTACACAGTATCTCTGTAGCCATTAAACGAAACGGGTATTTCTTACATTGATGCTCCTACATATTATCATGCAAGCACCAGTTAAAGTTACTTTCCATCCCTCATATACTATGTGCACAGTGCACATCCCATAACCCACACACTGCACATAATTTCAGAGCTCATATCTTTGAACGGGGAAGGACTAGTCTTAATGATTTTTCAGGTTTACAAAATACAGATATAGGCTACTCAATGTGCAGTATGTGTTAGCCATCAAAAAGCACATTCCATGAGATATTTCTTTAATTTATTTTTAAAATCTGTTTCACTAGTTACCTGATATACTTTTTAAATCTGATGAATGAATGATTTAAAAAAAATCTAGTGTTGCAATTTGCGGCTACCTGTGTATGAGTTGTAGTTATGGAGAACGTGTCACGATATGAACACAATAATGTATTGAATGTAATGGAATACTACTTCAGCTGTACAGGCAGTTCTGGGCACATTATTGTGTTTAACAAGTGATAAAGCATATTGCTGTTTGTCATTGTCAGAAAACCAAGACTTTCCAGCAGATGAAGCCTGTGACGACGACAACCACCTCATTGAACAAACTGATAAAGGATTCAGATGTGCCATAGATGTCCCAAGTGTTCTTTACAAGTGAGTTGATTAAAACAGTTTTATTTTGCTTATAGTGGCTATTAATAGCTGTATGTGCCTTTTTTAATCTCTTTAATCTTCTCAAAGATACATCATAGGAAAGAAAGGAGAGACACGAAAGCGTCTGGAGATAGACACGAAAACAACCATCAACATACCGAAACAAGGCATCGAGGGACAGATTGGTGAGCTTACACCCTATATCAGTGATCCCAACCTGTGGTGGGCTGTGCATAGGTCATCAATATGTCCGTACGTGAACAAATGTGTCCGTGGCAACTTCTGGCAAGACTTGGCCTTGTCCGTGTTCAAGACAGTGACAGTGGTTCTCAAATGTTTATTGCGACCGTCAAGTCACAAGTTACTATGAAAACCTCCACCGGCTGTCTGTCTGTCTGTCTCCCTGTCATGTCACGTCACGTCTCTTCACGTCACACTTTTGGCCATAATCTTATCACCGGCATCGTTGCCCCTATCTATGCCAAACTTTGCACACACACTCCTTGGCTGGCAAACCAAAACTTCCAGCCCTGATTTAAACATTAGACATGGCCCTCTTCTAGCGCCACCATCAGGCCGATATTTGCAAAACACATTTTTGGACACTGCTCCTACAGATTCAATCTGTCAGATTGTGCCCTGATTTTGCCCTAAAATCACACAAAGTGCTACAAAGTATCTCTAAAGTCATTTCATCAACATGTTCCCTCCTGATTGGCTACAATTGCCTTCTAAAGTCTGTGTATGCGACCTGGCGGTTGCTTATCTTACTGGTTTTCAAGGACCCCCATAACTCTTGAGTGTGTACAAATGTGTACACGCTCAGAGTTACAGACATGTAACGGTCATTTAGGGCTGTTATGTGTTTGTCTACTCATTTTGTATTTCCGTGGCAAAAAATGTCCACAAGCCAGCATGGCGATGACCCCTGGGTTTAACTTGTGACGTGAGGGTAAGTGGCACCCAAATAATGGGAAAAACGCTAAGATTATATATTATAATTTAATATGTATTACTATTTACACAAATACTAAATTGTGTTTTCATAGTGTGATCTCGCCCTAAAGGGTGAGGTCACATGTCGGCCTGAGGTGTCTTACTACCCATATATAGACTTTTACATAGGTGATGTCACCTGTGATGTCACAGTGATGTGTCAGGGGAACCACCACCACAGTGTCAGGCATGACGTACAGACAGAGATACGCAGACAAGATGTGCCGGTTTTCATAGTAAACTTAAGAATTTGAAGTAGTTGAATCTTAGTAGCCTATACTACGATTCAAGCAATCAATTTGATTGATCATTAAAATTGCGCACAGCCCACCCCTCTAACCGCTTACCACAGCGGTCAGATGGGTGGTCCTGAACGCTTTTGGGATTTTCGTGTGGGCCGAGATCCAGAAAAGGTTTGGAAGCACTGCACTACTTATTTGACCTGAGTCCCCCAGGGCTCTATACTATGCCCTTTCCTGTTTTCACCCTACACTAAAGATCTTCACCGAAAATAGGCAATCTACACATCATGAGCATTGACGCAGCACAGATTTTCAACTATGATTTTCTATTCTATGATGTTTTGCATAGTATTGTATATGTATCTGTCATGAAATGTTTCAGCTTAGCAGACCTTGTATTGAACTGTACGTTGCTGTGCTTTTTCTTTTTTTGCAAACTAATAAAGTAATCAATCAATCAATCAAGCATTCTTCCTCCTGACAGTGATCACTGGTTCCCAGAGAGCTGCGGTGTCCTCTGCTCTCACACGTGTTGAGGTTCTCGTTGAGAGCTTCCGCAAGAAGCAGCCGTTCACACACTTCCTGTCGTTCCCTCTGAACGCCGCTCACATCCAGGAAGGCTTCCTGAGGTTTAAAGAGGAGATCCTGGAGCAGTGTTCACAGGTATACAGCGGATTATAGATCTGCTATTCTTTTTTAAATCTTGAAAATGAGTGCAAAATCGTTGAATATCTCATTTTCAAAGCAAACCTTTGTAACTCAAATCTTTGCTACTGGAGGTCCCTGGAGGCTGGAACAAAAAAATTTGAGATGGGGGTCCTTGCTCCTTGACATGAAAAGGTTTGAGAACCACTGATTTAGAAGAAGGATTTAGAAGAAATTTTTAGAATCGGGTCAAAATATCCAAAGACTTGCACAAATGTCCACGATTTGTGAAAAATAGCAGATATACAAGCTCACAGCTCGGCACCGCTAAAGCATAAAATAATGCTTAAATCGGTTCAAGTCGAACGTGACACAGTTCCAGGTCTTAAAGGGTTCATTGATTAGAAATTAATGATTGATAGTCCATAATTTACTAAAAGAATCAGTCCCTATACAATTTAAAAAATATTGAAAATATTTTCACTATTGTGCATGACACTTACAGGATGTAAGTATAAAATAATTGCCAAATTCGCCAAGGCAAACTTTGTGAAAATAGATGATCTGGCTATTTTTAGTGTTGCCCGATCCCGATCACGTGATCGGATCGGCCGCCGATATGGCCGTTTTTATAAGATCGGAGATCGGGGGAAAAAAAATCGGGAAAAAAAAAAGTTTTTTTTTTTTTTTTTTTTTTTTTTTATATTTTCTGGGAGTACTGAAAGTTACAGGTAAGTTGAATGCGATATGAAATGTAAGCTTACCATAATCACAGTAATCCTTAATCATTTTCAATCATATTCAAGGGCTTTTGGAGAAATGAGACAGACAGAGCACTGCAGAGGGAAGGTGATTGTGTCAGACTCTGTGTACAGCTGGCAGCTGATGCCAATAAGTAGTAATTGGCCCCTTGCTAATGGATCAAAGGAAGGCAATTATGTCTCTCTGCACTGTCAACTAGCTCAGTGGTTCTCAACCTGTGGGTCGGGACCCCCAGGGGGGTCCTCAAATTATTTTGGGGGGGTCCCCAGATGATTAACTTAATGTGCAACATTGTTTTCTCTCTCAACAGTAAACAAATCAACATAAAGTTTAAGTGTATAGAGGGTATCTGCACATTTCGAAAGTGAAAAATTAAGGACTTTTTAATACCTCTAAAATGACAAATTAAACATTGGCCAAATTGTCAAATATTAAAGCCAGAAATTGTGAAAATAGCCGATCTACATGCTCACAACTCCTCGCGTTGCGAGGCGTTGTGAGCATGTAGATCTGCTATTTTCACAATAGAACCGTGTTATACAAAATATACTTCCTCAACTCTTCAGGGTCGGGGGTCCCCAGTTAAAATATGATTATTTTGGGGGTCACGGCCTGAAAAGGTTGAGAACCAAGTGATAGAATGAATAGAATTTTTTTTTCTTCTTAATGCCTTGCCAAAAGATCGGATCGGGAAAGATCGGGATCGAATCGGAAGCAATAATATTTGATCGGTATCGGATCGGGAGCAAAAAAACCCTGATCGGGGCATCCCTAGCTATTTTCTCTATCTTCTGTGGAACCGAGTCAAACTAAATATAATGCCTACAATTTCAGCTGCTTGTCAGGGTGGGGGGTCCGCAGTTCAAATATGAATAGTTTGGGAATTGGGGGTATGCAGCCTGAAAAGTTAGCGAATCCTTGATCTATATAATAATCTTTAAGAATATCGTCGTTAGTCGCAGCCCTACAGCGGATAATTTAATGATATCAAAGATGACATTTATGAATATGGTTTGCCTTCAAGTATTGTGTCCTCGTTACCGTACCGTATGCACCTGAAACCTGATCCCAACAGTTAATATTGTCATCGCATATTTCTTTTCTCCATTGTGTTACATAGGATCATGGAATAGAAGAAAGCATCTTTCAAAACCCTGCCAAGCTCCACCTGACAGTTGGTACCCTGGTTCTGTTAAGTGACACCGAAGTGACCAAAGCATGTGAACATCTCCAGGAGTGTCAGAGCTTCATCAGGTATAGGCGTCAGACTGATATTTAAGGCATGCTTTCAGAGCACGACAGAGGGGATTTGTGGTCTGATGCCGAATGTTGGTATTTGGGAGTAATACATTCTCTGATAACGATGTACAGTAAGCAGGTGTTTTTCCAAATGTTGTTGTGATATATGATCAGTGGTGAGTACATTTATTAAAGTACTGTACTTAATTGCCAGGTATTTTTTTTTTACTTAACTGGAGTATTTTTTCAATACTTCTACTCCTCTAGATCTCGGAGGCAAATATTGTACCTTTACCCCACTACAAGTATTTGAACATTTTAGTTACTAGTTACTTTGTAGATTATGATTATCATTAGAAAACATACAGTACATTAACCACTTCAGCCCTGTATATACTTATAAGCTATTTGAAAATAGACGACCTATAAGCTCACAACTCGTCGCAAAGTAGATCTGCTATTTGCTATTTTCAAAGGATCTTTGTGATTTTTATACATATGAAAACTTGTGAAATGGGACATTCTGCGTAATGAGGACTTTTACTTTCTAAACCTAACTTTTGTACTTTAACTCGAGCAAAGTTTGACTTGTTTTACTTGTAACTGACTATTTCTAGCATTGCGGCATTGGCACTTTTACTCAAGTAAAGAATGTGAGTATTTCCTTCGCCACTAGATAGGACACATCATGCACAGTGAACTTCACTGTAAACATTTGATGCACAGAATCCCTCTAAACAGCTCTTAAACAGTCTACTCCTCAGGCCAGACCTCTGTATATGAAGACAAGTGTTTACAGACTCTGGTAGAGGTTGTGTTAAAGTAGTGGAGTCATGCTGAGAGCCCTCTGCTGGACAAACTTATGTATTGATGCTTGTTTGAAAGGACATGAAGCTCCTACAGTCTGCCTCTCTCTGGCTATGCTCATCTGGCCAAAATGTACGCCAACAGATATTCATTTCAATGGAACAAGATGTGCCGAATGCTTCAGAGGTTTAACAGGAGGGTGATACACCTCAAACACCACGGGACTGGTCCTGTGGTGTTTGAGGTGCTCGAAGTTAATATAGTCAAATCGACGAGGGGCCCATGACTCCCATCAAGGGAAATTCTTCAAGCACACTCACAAGCTAAGGATCAGCTAAAAAAACTTTATTTAGATAGGGCTATTACATTTCCCTTGATGGGACCCCTAATCGAAATATTCATTTCAATTACAGTGTCAAAGTTGTCTTGAGGCACTTTACATTATATATAGACTATAGAGCAAAGACCCAACAGGTAAATATCGTCCTTCTGATATATTGGTCAAGCTGTTGTCTCAAGTCAGGCAAGGCTGTCATTAGCCATGTAGCCTACGTTGCACTGCCCACCACCAGAGAGACTATAGTCTCAACCATGTGCACCAGTGTGGATTTTGTCGACTAAAGCTATGACGGAAAATCTTCGTTGACTGCCTTTTTTCACTGGCGAAAACTACATAAAAACTAAGCTATGATGACTAAATATACAGGCAATTTTGTCAACAAATAAAACCTATGTTAGGGAGTGACTAGTGGAGAAGAGATCCTGTAGAACTAAAAGACAAGTCATTTTATGTTTGGGTTGCGCTGGTGTGTTGCCCTCTGAAAATAGCAGATCTACAAGCTCACAACAACGCATCGCGTTGTGATCTTGTAGATCGGCGTGAGCTTGTAGATTTGTAGATTTTCAGCATGCCAACCAAGTGTATAATCTTCATGACGTCAATCATTAATGAAATCCATTTTTGACAGAGACGTGACAGAGGGGAAGCCTCTGGCCCTGGAGGTGTCAGGTGTGGAGTACATGAATGACGACCCTGCCGCGGTGGACGTCCTGTACGCCAAGGTCAACGTGAAAGATGGCTCCGACAAGTAAGGAAACCCGAACCTTCATGAATTATATCATGTGAAGTTTTTACCTTGACCTTGATTACGGCTCACGACGTCCATGCCAGGTCTATACTTACACTGATTTATTCTTAACTGCGGTTGCGTCACGCTCGTTCTGTGTGATGTGTGAGCGCGTGCATGTGTGTGTTTGTTTTCTTCCTACTGAGAACATGTCGATCACTGTAGCCTGATTTAAGTTCATCCAAAAAAGTATGAATTTTTATCAATTAAAGGCAGATTCTACAAATGTCTTCTAAATCAGTGCTGCTCAAACCTTTTCATGTCAAGGACCCCCAAAATCATATGTACAGTACTGTACTTGTACCCATATTTACCCATCTCAAAATATTATTTTCCAGGAACTGGACTGAAGATTTGATTTACAAATGTTCGCTTTAAAAATATATATATACTGTATTCAAAGATTTGCACAAATATTCACGATTCATGAAAAATAGCAGATCTACAAGCTCATAGCTTGTATGTCTGCTATTTTTCAATAGCTAAAGCATAAAATAATGGTTACAGTGGTTAAAATGTAAAGTGACACAGATGCTTTCCAGGTCTAAATGGGATTAATGAGGTGTGTGTGTGTGTGTGCGTGCGTGTGCATGTGCGTGTGTGTGTGTGTGCGTGTGCGTGTGCGTGTGTGTGTGTTGTGACTGTCACTGTCTTCAGGCTGCAGGTGGTGGCTGACCGGCTGGTGCAGCACTTTGTCTCTGCAGGGCTGATGGTCAGGGAGTGGGACCGGGTCAAGCTGCATGGCACCGTCATGAACACTCTGTTCAGGAAGGACTCCACAGGTAAAAAGATAAAACATTCCTTGTACAAATTGTACAACGTTACCTGAGGTTGGCTGGTGTTGGAAATCTTTGTCAGAATTTGTCAAAAGACAGACAAAATGAGCAGTTTATAGTGTTAAAAGAACAAGATGATGCGCACATCCTTTCCAAGTGCTGGTGCTGTGCTCAGGTCGACATGAGATTAAAGAGAATAGAGGTCCGCACACAGCTCAATGCTCCACAGTGTTTATTTAAAACATAAAGTTAGACAACGTTTCGGACATCAGCTGGCCTTCATGATGAAGGCCAGCTGATGGCCGAAACGTCGTCTAACTTTATGTTTTAAATAAACACTGTGGAGCATTGAGCTGTGTGCGGACCTCTATTCTCTTTAATCTCAGTTTATAGTGTTACCAGAAACACATATAGAGATATCCCTGAATGACCATATACATAGAAATGTAGACGCCTCCTTCGGCTCTGGTGCGTATGCATCGGGGGACCGAGGGAATCTGCATCGCTTCCGCGTGCGTCGCTTTCACCTGCATCACAGAAACGGTAGTTGGTAGGCCAATCAGAGGCAGGTGGGGGCGGTTCTTTACGTTCGCAGCCTCTAAGAACAGCTAAGCCGTGCAACATCAGGAACTGGATGGAAACATGCCAATAAAGCCAATGTCTCCTTTATTATCTAAGGCTGTACTTGGAACTGTGTAATTATATCACAATTACAACAATAAATTCTAGAAGAGCAGCGTCGGCTGCAGCAGGCTCTTCCTCCCTTTTTGCTCACACAACTGTGTTGGTGTGCACCGGACCGTGTGTATTCCAACTACGGTACTCTTAACGATTGCTTCATTCAGTTTGGCCATGGATCAAGTCCAGCCCTATCCACCGACCATGAGGTTTGTTTTTGTTTGTTGTTGCTTTACTGGGCTGCTCGGCAGCAGCACAGCACAAAAGCACCAAGGAGTGGCAGGCCGAGTGCTGACCATGTTTACTAGGTTGGGAACAAGGACTGTTGTTTCCGTGTTGACCTTGTTAAAAATAATATACTGTCCCTCATCTCTTTATGGGAAGGAGGCATGTTTAAAACCCCTTTATAGCCGGTAAAGAGCCTGTGTCATTTTAGATTTTAGTGTTGGCTATTCAAAAATAGCAGATCTACAAGCTCACAGCTTGTCTCACTTTGCACTGTGCTGTGAGTTTTACATCTGATATTTCTTTAAATCTTGAAAGTGTTTGCTTTTTTTGGGGGGGGGGGGTCCCTGGCACAAAACATTTTCGGATGGAGGTCCGTGGCCAAATATCAATTTGGGGGTCCTTTGAGAACCACTGATTTAAAAAAGTTTGAGAACCACTAATTTAAAAGGCATTTGTAGTATCAGCCTCAGGTCTTAAAGGCTTAAGTTGTCAAGCCTGGCTGCATGCCGGCTAGTTGAACTAGTTTTGTGTTGTTTCAGCATATCCTTTACTCTCTGTCTGTTTGTACGGTTGGTTTCCAGCTGAAGACAGGGGCGGACAAGGAAGACAAAACCCGAAAGACAGAGAGGCGTTTGATGCCAGGAACGTATTAAAGGTCAGCCACCATGTCACCATGCAACACTCATTCCTGCTACTTCTAATGTTACAAATGACTAAATGACAACATCCAGATATTTGCTAACTTGTTGGCACTGTGGCCAGAACCAAATGTCAAAGAACTGGCATGTCTTGAGATGTCTAGTAGTAGTTTAGTGTTCTGGCCGCCTGTTCAAAATACTTTTGGCGTCAATTTGAGGCCCATTATGAAAAAAGATTATGTTTTTATCTGGCAGAGAAGGTTTAGACTAGAACATACCGTACACCACATTGAGTGTATTTTTATTGCCTCTGTTATTATGAATCAGCCTGCCCTCTTGTGGCTTCCACCATGAATTAAAAACAGGAACAAATCTTAATGTTCCCACTACCCTAACAGAAATTGCACTGGGGTGAGTGTATTGATTTGGATAGGCTGAAATGAATGCCCTTTGTCTAATCCTACTTTTGGCACAAGACTCCACAGACCTATCGCAACATTAATTTGTGGGAGGATTAGTATGTATGGGGCGGGTGTCCTGTAGCTCAGTTGCTTAACGCTGGTTTTTGACATTACCGAAACGAAGCGGATAAAAGCGCAGAACTTTTTTTTAGGCTTCTTTAGGACCTAACGATGGATTTTATAAGGGTAAACATCATGGATTTTTGATGTTTACCCATATAATATCCATATCAAGTTGGGCTCCCATAGACTTTCTATACAGGAGGAAAATACCCACAAAAGAAATCTGCTTTAAGTAGGATGTGAGGGGTCTAACTAGGGGTTTGTCATGATTCTGAATCCATTGCAAGCGTTTGTTTTGCACAAAAATCTTTCCTTGGGCGAGAAATGGCCCCCAAAAACACCCAAAAAACTGTGAAAAATGATGACTCATCACTAAACCATCATTTTTGTGGGGCCATTTCTCGCCCAAGGAAAGATTTTTGTGCAAAACAAATGCTTGCAATGGATTCAGAATCATGACAAACCCCTAGTTAGACCCCTCACATCCTACTTAAAGCAGATTTTCTTTCTGGGTATTTTCCTCCTGTATAGAAAGTCTATGGGAGCCCAACTTGATATGGATATTATAAGGTAAACATCAAAAATCCATGATGTTTACCCTTATAAAATCCATCGTTAGGTCCCAAAGAAGCCTAAAAAAAAGTTCTGCGCTTTTATCCGCTCCGTAACGGTAATTTCACTAAGCCATGATTGCACTACTGGTGGCACAGGAGTAAATAGAGTTAAATATTTATTAATATTATTATTTCGGGGCGGCAGTTGCTCAGGGGTAGAGTGGCCCGGAGATGTCCGGATGGAGAACTGTTTCCAATTCGTTCCGGCTCCCCCAGAGTTGGTGTCAAAGTGTCCTTGAGCAAGACGCTGAACCCCTAATTGCTCTCGATGTGCTGGTTGGTGCCTTGCATGGTTTCCACCGCCATCCATCAGTGTATGAATGTGTGTCTAGCAGCAGAAGCCCTCAGATTTTGTGATGCCCCCACTCGAGTTAGAACTAAACGCAACCATGTTTTTTATTATCTTTAGGGTCTCCCATTAATGCTGTAACAGCTTATTTGACATAAATGTATGTTTTTCTTGTAAATGAGAGAAAGTAAAGGAGTCCTCACCACAAAAAAGCAAATTCCACCTAAACTAAGGGTATGTCTAAAAGACTGATTTTTTTTTTTTTTTTTTTTTTTTGCTTCCTTGCCAACAATCTTGTTTGTGTTTAGAGAAGAACAAATGAGCTATGCTTTCTTTCCACAAGGCTGGCTCCCAAAATATACAGCTGCCATAATAAACCTTATGTTATTGTTGTAGGGCAGAAATTGTCTATCTCCACGCTTTGTGTTTTTTCTCGTAGATTAATGCCCTATACTTCTTCATACTTCAGCGTCACGCGTAAGTAAGCATCAAAAGTACAGTAGCTCGGAGCTTATCGATCTGCTACTTTTGATGCTTTTAAATTTGAATCCTGAAAAGTAACAGTTCTTTGACACAGTAACAGTCTTTCACACCTCCGCCCTGGGTAGGTGTTGTACTTGAAATACTGTATACAGTACACTATATCAGTTCCATTCGATTGATTGATCAATAAAATGAACATGCTCTGAAAGAGCCCCTGCTTTGACATCATCAAATCATGTTTCAAGATAATATGAGGTTGTTGACCACTTGACCCATTCAAATCATTGGGAAAGTATCTGTGTCATTTTAGGTTTTAGCTATATAAGAGTGTGTGTCACGATCTTTCAAAAATGGAACATATACAAGCTCATAGCTTTCCTTTTTGCTCTGTCATTGTAGAACTTTGGCTCCTATCAGTTTGGAGAGTTTGAGCTGGCTGCTGTCCACCTGTCCCAGAGGTACTCGACGGATTGCACTGGCTACTACACGACTGCTGGCAGCATCACACTCCCATGATCGTCATTTACTCAGGTAATTTATTGCAGAAAATCAGTGGTGTAAAGTAACCAAGTACTCAAGTACTTACTCTTTAGTACTGTACCAATTTTGGTATTTAGTTATTTTTTGAGCGGTGTTAGCGGCTCCAATAGGTGACTTTGTGTGTAATCAGTATTTGATACACTACATACGTCTATTTGTGTATGTAAGTCCCCTATCCGTATGTCCCTTTTCTGATCGAACAATATGCCCCCTGTGACATCATGTGGGTCTATACATCATCATCATACTGTACTTAGCGTGATACTCAAACCCATGCTGTTTTTTAAGGAACAGTATTTTCTAGTGTGAAGTCAGCTCACAATTGCATTGTGAGCTTGTAGATCGGCTATTTTCAAAAGATGTTTATACAATTTTATACATTTGAAAAGTTTTGAAATGGGACATTCTGCATCATGAGTACTTTCTAATTATTTTCCTTTTTTTAACTTTTGGATAAATTACATTTTGATTCTTTATACTTTTACTTGTACATTTCTACATTGTAATGCTGATTTTACTTGAGTAAAACATGTGAATACTTTATCCTCCACTGCAGAAAATCAAGCTCACAGTCTAAATATCAGTGTCCATTAGATGGCAGTATAAGGCATAAAATAAATGGAGAGGGACCGAGAGGGACTTAAATGCCATCTCTCAGTAATCAACTAAATGAAGGGTGGTTGCAAGCGTAAAATGTATTTCAATAGTTTATTCAACAGATAAAACATGCACACGCTCACACTTATTCTCAAATGCTCCATTCTGATTGAGGTTGGTTCAACTTTTATTATGTAGAGACTTTATTTTTTATTTTATCCATGCTCTGTGCTCTCTCTCTCTCTCTCTCTGTCACACACACACACACACACACACACACACACACACACACACACACACACACACACACACACACACACACACACACACACACACACACACACACACACACACACATTAAGTGATTATTAAATGTATGTCCATAGTGCATCATTCTTTTTGTTTAATTGGTTTGGTTAATCTATTTTCATTTATATGTTCCAATGTTCAACAGCCAAAACACAATTAAATCATTAACCACAATTGTTTGTATGACAAAAAATGGACATGTAAGATGTCACGATCTTGACGGCCCCTATAGCACATGCATAAAGTGAATGGCAAATTGAGTGGCGAATTGAATGGCAAAGTGAGTTTAACGTCATTTAACATTGTTTAATGCAATCATATAGGACTTTTCTGTTTGGATTAATGGGCTGTCAAGGCCAGAAAGTAGTTTTTTTGCCACTCAGTAGGCGTTCCCGCATACCTTCCGGGTATGATGATGTCACGTGCATACCCTCTATTGTGAGTCAAGGAGTCATGGATTAAAATTCTCTGTCAGACATTAAGTCCTGGGGACTGTGTGTCCATTGTGGTCCTATGTATTCAATCAATTCATCAACATCAAGCATACAAATAACACAATGTCATCAACAAATACAAAACACTATTATGTACAAAGGAGAAATGGGGGGGAAAAATGTCAGCAGTGAATGAGTGAGTGAGTACTTCCTTTCTTGGGAAATACCATTTACCTATTGACAGTGTCCTTACTGTCCCATCCATATAATAGTCGGGGGGCCGCAACTGATATTCAGACATATGCGGCTATCTCGGGGTAGAAGTTGCCAACCTATTCAGAACTAATCTTTAACCCCTTGTGATGTGATCTAGCCTGGTTGGCATCTCTGAAAATGATTTTTAGGTCATTTTATCACTGTATACTTAAAAGTGGTCAAATCGGATTTTGCTCCTATAATGTTGAGCAGATTTGCAAATGTAATTGTATAAAGTGACGGGCAACCACGTGTGTGGAGGCAAATGATCATGCTCTCCCTCCGGACGGACACCAACGAACACCCTCGACCAAATGGCAAATGTGCAATAACTACGTAATAGGATGAATGATCCTTTATGTCGCATCAATTCTAATCGGATATGAGAGACTGCTGCACATTTTGCTTCCCAGAGACACATCTACACTCCGACTCATCGGTGCAATCAATGGGTTTCACTGTTTTTCGTCAAGACAGGACACGTGAGGACACTGGCAAATCAAAAGGCGGAGGAGTATGCTTTTAATAAACAATGCATGGTGCACCAATGTTGGGGTGCGTTCTGCTAGCTGCTCACAGGACATGGGGCAACTAACGACTATCGTGATGCTGTATCAGTGGTGGCTGGAGCTTTTAACCACTGTAAGATGAACAAAGGACTGCCGAAACACTACCAGCATGTGTCGTGTGCCACACGGAAGGGAAAAACCCTGGATCACTGTTATTTGACAATCAAAGGGGCGTAACGTTCTCTGGCCAGACCACACTTCGGCAAGTCTGACCATAATTCAGTCCTCCCGCTGTCTGTCTACATGCATCGCATTAGGGGCGCACAGCCCACCGTCTGCATTGTCCAGCGCTGGACTGTGCGGACAGTTCAGGGGTCAAGTTGCAGGGGTGCTTTCTTGTAAAGGACTGGAACGTCTTTAAAGACTCCTCTGCAGATCTTCATGAGCATTGCTTTGCTTGTGAACACCGAATTCCAATGCATTTAATGTAAAGTTTAATGCAAATGTAGAACACCAAGACTGGCCTTTACAGGTGAAGCGACGGCAGAAAAGGAGGAAGGCATTAAGCATGCAACCCTGAAAGAAAGACCGCTGGGACGGAAAGGACAAGGATTGTCCTGCTGGCTTCAGAGAACGAGCAGCATCAGGATATGGCGTCAAGCACTAACATGGGTGAACGCAAGGCCGGAGGACGACGCAAGGAGGGGAGACAGCAGAGGAAAAGAAACAGGTTCAGCTCTTCATCATCATCGGAGGAGGGTGATCAGGCGGTTACCAGTTCTGCTGCATTCCAGGTGGGATCCAAAGCAGCAAGAAGGGAGACAAAAGGGGGTCGTAATTCTCAAATCGACCGTGCTCAGTCCCACAAAAAAGAACAGCCGCCAGGAGTAGCTGTTGCTGATTAAAACTATGACACTGATAATCCCCCTGGGGAAAAGAGGGGGAAGCAACTCCACGCAAGTCAAAGAAGAAGAGCAATAACAAGAAAAACAGTCGCAGAGACACACTGAATTCCCCCTCATCATCTGCAGATGGAGGGGGGCTCTCAGTGATCTTGAAGAGGAAAAGGAAAAGTATGTATAACCATAACAAATACCAGAGGAAGACGACGTCACAGCTGACGAAGCAGACCCATCAGAATGAGATACCTACTGCACCACCGAGGGAAAAGACACCTGCTAAAGTTACGGAACCGGCAAATGTCCTTGAGGGGACATACAAAATCTAGACAGGACCCACTGTGGGGGACACCAAGAATACACCGTCGCTAAAAGACAAATGCTGGCCACAGTCCCTAGCGCATCCACACCAGGAAGAGTTAAGTTCTATGTTCCGGTCTCAAGCACGCACGGAATTGCCCCACCACCATCCGCCACAAGGATATTAGGAGGTTGGTGGTTCTTCTACCAGTAGAGGAACAATGATCAAAGAAAGTGCCTGCTACCAGCCTTCCAAGTGACTGATAGTGAGTTTCTGTGAAGCCAGTTCCGGCAGGTGACACTCTGTGCTGCTACTGTTGGTAATGACCTGCATATCAGGCCCACCGCCGCGTGTGCTTGATGTATAACGGCCATTTCCAATTAGTCAGACGTACTGTAGTGCACGATAGCACGGACTGGCAACTTCAAGGATATCAAGAAGCATCTTTACATTTTTTTTGCATGCTTTTTCGCCTTTTTGTGTATTCTTCCCGCTTCCTTGGATTATGTTTCAACCCCTTCATGGACATTTCCCGGACATTGTATTGCGTATTTTTCCCGCCTCCTTGGATTATGTTTCAACCCGTTCATGAACAGTATCAAACAGACTCTAACCTTTACCAGAGGACAGGAACTCGGGGACCCCGGTAACTGGCAGGAAAATGGTCATGATGAAAACATGCACTGTCCCCATTTCCGCAGAAGATGGCTACTTAATGAACTGGTCGTAATCCCACCGAGTGAGAGTAATGTACGCATCAACCTTGGGATGTACAGGATACCACAGATCTGGATTGCCACCTGGTCGGTACTCTGCTATGGTCACTCTGTACTCAATGCAATCCCAAACAACCAGTGGTTGGGCTGAGGTAAAAGCCATGACCGTGAATGGAGTTTATCAGGTCATACAGGAAGTCGTTCTGGGGACGAGAACAGGCACAGTGATGAAGCTGCAGGAGAGGATGGGAGGAAAGAGAGGAGAAGCACATCAAACGTCATCAGGCGGTGTTAACAATCCGGATGTAGGTGAAGTTTTCTGTGCTTTCGACGATTAGGGGAGGGGAGAGGTCAGAGGGCAGTCGAGCCGAGGCCTACTCAACCACCCCATAGCCCCTTCCCCCAAGATACTATAGGCCTTCTCCCTCTGTCAGACAATTTTCCCTTACTAGTGACAATTAATTTCCTGGATTTCAACTTAAGGTGAATACTGCGCAAGACCAAGGGCCTGGACAGAGCCATAAATCGTATCGGATGGAACACCAACATTTGAAGCACTCCACAATACACAAATATGGAGGACAGGGTATAAATCACCACAATCCGAGGCAAAGAGAAGCGGGGAGATTCCCTCGAAATCCTCCCCCCTCCAGACCTCTCTCTCCCCATTACCAGCATCAGAACAACTAGGGACACGCAGAAGCCCTAGTGCAAGGCCGCTATGGACAAGGGTCTGGAAAACGTCAGAGCCGGAGCAGCTTTTGAAATGGATTACAAGTGACCTTTGAACCTCAACTGCTAAGATGATCTGACCGGAACAGAATCAGACAATAATATTGGGCTATCAAACTGCCCATGGACTTCTCACCGTCGTCATGAATTAATTCATGGGATGCCAAAGAATCCTGGCCAAACGCAAAGTGACATTGACTTTCCCCAGTTAAAACGGGTCTCTTCTCAGTTGGACTGAAGATTTATAGACCCCCAGCCCCCCCTTCCCTGGAACACTATCGCCCCCCCTTTTCCATCCCCCTTGTCCATCCCCCTTGTCCCCCCCCTCCCTCACAAGGAACCCTAAAAGGACTTAAAAAGGCATTGATTTACCGATGATTATTTACACTGACAAAACATGATGAGAATGTTGATGTTACAGTACCTCGTTGTGGGGATCATTGGGAAAATGTATGATGATTAGAAGAATACGATTGCTAATGAATAGTCATAATTGCACGTCCTAATGAAGTAGGCCTAGATTTTGTTTTATAATTTTATTTTGTTTTATTTAATCCAATTGAAATACAAGAATGTGTTGTCGGGATGATTTTTGTCTCCCCAATGTTTTGATAAATGTGGAATATTATAAATGAAATATATGGTTTTTAATGTTTTATATAATGATTGGTCATATTAGAAGACTTGGGTGATTTAAGTGTTGTGTTTTGATGTCACAAACTTTGGATTCTTTTAGGCTGCGATAACACTGGTAGAGTTCAGGTACTGCATCAGGAGAGAAGAATGTGAAAGAAAACATAACATTTAACCTATACAAACTAGGCTGTCCAAGTGATAGAAACTAAAAGGTCTATATATTGAGTGATTAGGCGCCCGTCACAAGTTGGCGTGGAAAAAAACAGATATTCCGTAAGTGGGCGTGCCAAATATAGATAAATCAAAAGATAGCGTGCGAAGTGTAGTATAAGTAGCGCCAACAAAGACAGGAGTTGGGGCATTAGGGTCTGGATGCGCTTGGCGTGATGGCTGGCTGGAGGACTCCAGCCAGCCATGGACAAGATTGGACATTTAACTTTGGAAAAGTTAGAACTTTGTGAACCGTTTTAGCCTAGGTGGCATGGACTCGGGAAATATCCTATATTTTATGGACTTCAGTTTCATGGACAATATTGGACAATATTGGACATTTTAACTTTGTGAACCATTTAGCCCAAGGATATTTGGCTGATGGACTTCAGTTTCAAGCTTTTGGAAATGTATATTTTGTTTTAATAATTTTTGTGACTTTTATTATTTCAAAGGTTTTTTAATAAACCATGCTGGAATTATTGGACCTTAAGAACTTGTCGCGTGCTCTTTTCCCAGTGTCATTCTAGTGAGTTTACATGGAAATGGAGGGGAATCGCCTCTATTAGAATGTCAAAGGAAACACGTCACCGGCAGAAAAACAGAGTGGGAGCGGATCCTATGCCAAGGTGGAAAAGCAACAAAGCCTTCATCTCATCCGTGTCCAAAAATCGCTGCTATTCTTGACCTCGTAAGAAGCGACTCGGTCAGCGGCAAAAGTCCCTTCGTCAGTGTCTAAACGAGTGGGGAGTCACTGCTGGTTTTGACCTCGGAGGATATCACAGCATGACAGACATGCAGAAAACTCTGCATTTTTACAAGACAGTGTGAAATTCAAGCACCTTATTAACGTAAAATAAAGACAAATCTATACAACTAGGGCAAAGGTTTACGTTGGATTATCGCACTGTCAACAGTGTAATGTATAAAATACAGGTAGAAGTTGCCAACCTATTCAGAACTAATCTTTAACCCCTTGTGATGTGATCTAGCCTGGTTGGCATCTCTGAAAAATATTTTTAGGTCATTTTATCACTGTATACTTAAAAGTGGTAAAATCGGATTTTGCTCCTATAATGTTGAGCAGATTTGCAAATGTAATTGTACTGCTAATGGTGTAATGTATAAAATACAGGTAGAAGTTGCCAACCTATTCAGAACTAATCTTTAACCCCTTGTGATGGGTTCTAACCTGGTTGGCAACTCTGAAAAAGATTTTTAGGTCATTTTATCACTGTATACTTAAAAGTGGTAAAATCGGATTTTGCTGCTATAATGTTGAGCTGATTTGCTAATGTAATTGTACTGCTAATGTGGTAATGTACAGGTAGCAAAGCTAATATTAGTTGATGGTGGCTAAAGTGATGATGAATATTTTTTGGAGGGGTGGGATGGAGGATATGGCTGATTCTGTGTGTGCAGTCACACCTGGTTGTCAAGGAGCCAAATCTGATATTGACTTGACCTAAGATAACACCTCTGGGTAAAAGCACACAACCTATTAAGTATTAATGTTTAAACCCTTGTCATGTATTCTAGCCTGGTTGTAATCTCACAAATCAGTAATGACAAGTTATTTTACATTTGCTGCAATAATGTTAAGTAAGTTGCATTATGTAAATGTACTACTAATGTGGTAATGCAATGAAAATGCAGGTAGCAAAGCTCATATTAGTTGATGCTGGCAAGAGTAAAGATTAATACTAGTAAGACGCCTCAGCACGACATGCGAGGTCGCACCAATTCTTGGCCATCTGGCCAGTGATGTATATCATACCATTTACCCATATATGGAGACCCCTGCACGATAGTCAACAATGTTATGTCAAAACATGCCCATATATGGGCATTATCAAATATGGGCATTCCCAGATGTCCTTAATATTGATGACATTGGGACAGGGCCTTGGCAAGTTAGGGCCTTGGAATGAACATAATATGGTTTTATTTTAGTATATCCTTTATTAATAATACTATGTATCCATATACGTACATACAATATATTTTATGCCCATACATGGAGATCCCTATCTGAACCAGCCACACAGATATGGGCCATGCCTTTGCCATCTGGCCAGTGATATATATCGATGACATCAGGGATCTTCATATATGGGCATAAAAGTGATAACTGTTACTCGCTATCAGAGGAGCATCATTCTCTGCAGAGACACAGATGTGCTGGTGTTAATTCTTATGTTTGCATACCAACTGAAACAAGAAATGTGGATACATGAAAAAGTTCAATATATCAAAATGTCAAGTGAGATATTATAAGCCAAGGTCTGTTAGCATTTAATGTTCTCACTGCCAGTTCACTATAGGAAAAAAGAGAGCCTGGAAATTGTTCCAGCCCTCAACTTTTACCAAGTACAGCTACTATCTCATTGGCAGTGTGTATGCACACTCAAAATCAACCAGCAAATCAATTCATGCCGTTTTCTGTGGCCTGTTTTGAAAACTGAAAGCCAATATTGATACATTGCCGCCAACAAGTGATGCCTTGACTCTGCACATCATGAGGACCCACTATCAACGAGGGTATCCAAAGCTACCCTCAACAATCAATTGTGTCTGGCACATGGTAGAAGGCAGGTTGGTCCCCCAGCTTTAAACTTCAAAACCTCTTTAGGCCAGATGCTTGGAACTTACAGTTTGTGGATGCAAGGCAAGTGGAAACCAGTACAGGGCATCGTGTTTGTCGTAAAAGAGGGATTTACTGTAGTGGAGCATATGGATGTGTCCGTACAGCTTGGTACAAAAACTAATTTGACAAATTAAGAAATAGACCTTGAGTAGTGCCTCAAAAGTTCACCAAAATCGTATGTTATTACAAGCATTTTACTGTTATTACATGATTGTATTATTATTATTATTTTCAAATTATTTGACCATACCAGAGTGCTTCTTGTTTACTGATTACATATATTTCCATTATTAGATAATACCCAGGACGGTACAGTTTGCCATAAGCATTGAGTGTTGTCATGTTATATTCAATTGTATTGTCATATTGTCTATTTAGCATGACACATTTTCAATGTTGTAAATGTTCTTATTCTTAGTCTTGCTGTTATTCTTTGACCTGCTATTTATCCATTTTGGTGTGATGTGTGTTTTGAATTGTGTAATTTCTTGTATACTCAAAATGGACAAAAACGCCATTAAAGAAGTTGCCTTTTACCATAATATTTACAAATCTATTGCAATACCATTCAAAATAACTTTCCATATTGTTCTTTTATCTATGTCCTTCAATATAACATGGAAAGAAATACATTTAAAAGTAAAGAATTAATCAAATGCATATGATGTTTAATCGGATTATTTGACTATAGCATGAAATGGGCATTCAAATATTGAAGGGCTTATAAAAGTTACCAGAAAATGAATTCAAAATGCCAACCACCTTAAAACATCTTCTATGGGTACCTTCTAACACAAAAAAAAGGTTGTCAGCTTCTACCCAAACATAGCCGCAAAACTCATTTCTGAAGCACTTTTCAGTTTTGGCCCCTTGACTATAAATGGAAAATGGTTCATTTACAGTACGTAGCGCCTTTATCCAAGGCACTTTACAATGATCGTGCATTACATTCACCCATTCACACACACATTCATACACAGATAATGGAGTAAACCGCACAAGAAGGCACCTGCTCACCGGGAGCAATTAAGGGTTCAATGGACTCAAGGACACTTCGACTCTGGGTGATCCTGGGATCGAACCGGGAACCATCCGGTTGTTAAGCGGCCGCTCCACCCCCGGGGCACTGCCACCCCATATAACCTAGTTCCTACGGCCCTATCTTCTGAGCCTGACAGTGAATACAGCAGGCATCGTATGCGTCCAACCGAGAGTTTGTCGGCCGCTCTGTCACAGCTTGGCCGCTCTGGGCGAGACTCCTGTTCTCGCCGTGCCCTGTTCCGACCCCCTACCCCCGCTGTGGGGGATGCCCGCTGCTTGGCATGCACCAGGGCAGTGGCAGGCTGGCCACAAGGCTGGCCGAGGGCCTTTTTCTTCTGTGTCCGTCTGCTCTGCCAAGCCTTGGACTGCTCACCAAACGTTTCATTGGTTGAGAGTACCGTGCAAATGTAGTGAAACTAGCCGAGCTCGTAGATTATTTTTTGTAACTTTTTAAAATTGAAAGATACATTTGATGTCTGTTTTTATGAATATTTAACCAATGAATAGTATTAGCATTAGTTTACGACTAATAATAACTACAATGGCACCATTCGAATAGCGGTTCTTTTGTCCATTTCCTCAAAAGGTTTTTGGTACATACAAGCTTTCCACCCTACAGCGACGCTATGCAAATTCCTTCATCAGACAACAACACAAGCAGGCCTCTCCCTGGGCATTGACTGTGTCATGTCACCAGCCCTCGGGCACGTGCACTCTCTGTGGCACAGCGTTGGCCATGATATGTACTTTTTGGACCTGCCATGGAAGAGGGCCTAATCAGCTACTACCCTGGCTCCAAGCAACATGCTTGTTAGCAGATCAGGGCTGCACATCTAACAATGGAACAGACACAACAAGCATGTCTGAGAAATGCCAATATTTCTAGCTTGTACACGCTTGCACGCATGCACGCACACACAAACAGTATCATTTGCAAGCTGCTGAAGTCAATGAGATGGCACGCTCTTGCTCGTTTCTGTGGAACATGATTTAGGATGCACCAGACTTTGTAGATCTGATATATTGACTATTATTTTGCATGACATGACAATTGTGTGCCAAAATAAAATAGGGCATAAGTGTTTAATTAAATTGTTGATATATAAATGTTTTAAAAAATAGGCCTATATAAAAAGGTTTTTTAATTATTCAAAAAGTAATGCATAGAATGATCAATGCAAAAATAATCAATAGTTGCAGCCCTACAACAGACAACGATACATCTGTTCAAAACACCAAGAAACCTAAGTCGGTATGTAGAGGAAATACTGTGGTAGCGAAAGGTTTATTCATATTTCAGCATAAATGTCATGCTCTATTTAGATGTGTGTGTGCATGATGTATGTAGCACTCTGTGTGTTTTTAATGCATAGTTAACTCATTTATTGGCAACATTGTTTTTCGTCATTCCCTGCCACACTTTCTGAGAGTTTTTCACTGACCTTTGAAAAACCATATATACCTCTATACTGTATATTCTGCGTCGCTCTGATTTCCGATCCACTCCAAAGATAGCCACTTATGCGTCAAGCTTGCGCCCAGTCCCTGTCCCATACACATTCATTATGGCATTTTTTCCGTAAAAGAAAAGTAAAAAGCTGTTTTGTTCCAGTGACATCATCGATGTCTCAGATGACCTTCTGGTTACCCTGGAAATAATTGGTGATCCATAGGCTAGCGAACAGCGCCATCCAGCGTCAACATAAGGATAGGTCATCAAAGACATGGGTGGCGGCCTGGACCATTGGCAATAAGTCATCAAAGTCGTCACGTGGCAGAAAATGAGTTAAATTGGCCCTGAACATTATAGACAATTGATTAAATTACTTATTCGCTCTAGTTTTCATGTTATAGTGAGATGTTGGTGTTCAAGTGTGCAAGCGGCAGTAGCTACGTATTCGGTGAAATAAAATGGGTCCCTTTGGTTCCGTTTGTGCACTCTTTGGAGCTAAACCTCAGTAAAACTATGCCTAAACCTAACCCTAACCAAAGTAGGACTAATGAGATGTAGGACTTATGGGCAGTCCCCAATCTCAGGCGGATACCCATCCACTTCAAGGTCCTTTTCCGGTGTGCTGTGAGCGCCCATGTGTGTCTGGGCCCTATACAGGAGCACTGACTCCACTGTAACTACGAACAGCCACCTCTTGTGGTCTTCTCCCATGTCATATTTCTACACTCTCCTCATCCCATACAGGGCATTCCAGTATATCTTTAGCCTGATTTCAGACTCAGCTGATGCTCAAGTCTGACACTGTGCCCTATTCTGAACGATTTACGGGGAGGGACATTCGTGCGACCGCGCACGAGTGATCGCGATGCATGTGTGTGTGTGTGTGTGTGTGTGTGTGTGTGTGTGTGTGTGTGTGTGTGTGTGTGTGTGTGTGTGTGTGTGTGTGTGTGTGTGTGTGTGTGTGTGTGTGTGTGTGTGTGTGTGTGTGTGTGTGTGTGTGCGCGCCAGTGACTGCATGCTTGCCTTCCACACATAACTGCAACCAGAAACATGTAATCAACATTAACAGCTTGGTGAAATCAGCGCGCGCGTGTGTGTGTGTGTGCGCCTGCCTGCCTGGTGTGTGAACTTTGTTTGAATCGTTTCAACTGCTGCGCGGATTGGATATTCATTAAACCCACCCCCGCGCTCATTGGAGGAGCCGCAATTTTTGTTTGCTAAACTGACGATTAACTTACTCAGCTCCAGACCATAGAAACAGTCCACTCTGAGAGTGGGCGGGGTCTAAGGGCCGGAACCAGGCTGGTATATCTTTCCAGCTCAATAATCTTTGCAGGCATTTCAAAGCTGATCATGTCCTAAGTGGGAGGAGTATGTGCGTACGTGCACCATGTGAGTCACAGGCTAAATGTTGACGAGTGATTTATGTTTCATCCGCTGCGCTGGAAGGAAGGTTGACATCGTGGAGGTCATGTTTACTAGGGCAGTGTTGTCAAATGTTTTTGCCCGGAGAGGCAGCAGCAAGCCTATGCAGTGTTAAGTTTCCCGAGGTGATAAGACATTCCCCCCACCTACGCCCCTCCCATTCATATTTCTGTGGTTGATTTTTCTTTTGAGAGAGGCGCCATGTAAAACTGTCACCTTGAAATTACTGCCCACCATACACAAAATTAATAAATACATTTTGAAGTATGATAAATAGTGATTAAAATCCTTGTTGTGGATCTGGGACTTAATGTGGCCAGCCTGTGATGCGTCACATTACTGCGTCAAAGGTAATCACCAAACTATACAATAAAAACTGGTCAACATTGGCCAAAATATCAAATATTATAAGAAAAGAGACAAACATTTTTAAAATAGCCCATCTACAAGCTCACAATGCCCGGCAACTTGAGGCTTTGTGGTGGTCCCCAGATCAAATATGATTATTTTGGGGGATCGTGGCCTGAAAAGGTTGCGAAGCACTGAGTATATAGGGTTTAAGTGGTTAAAATAATGAATATCCACCATCCTTGAAAACTGATGCTTTCTTCAGAGTTTATCTTGAAAATCATGTTTTTTGATGATTATTTTTTCAAAATCAGCCTTTTATCTCCAAAGCAGCTTTGGAAATGGGTCTCGCTTTCTCTCTCTATGAAAAAAAATATTCTAGAAATAGGCTGGTTCAAATTGATATTCAAGACCACACCATCCAGTTTTCCGCGGCGTACTGTAATTACACATTTTAATTTAAGCTGTTAAGCTTTCTAAGGTCAGGGCAACTTTTCCACCCTATATGGGTCCTACATCTGTTAAACCACTAATGCTTAGAGAGGGTTAATTTACCTTGAGCGCCCATGAATGTAAAAAAAATATGGACAACGTCATTTGCAAATCCGCCATCTTTCTACATCCGTTCCACAAATTAATACCTACATGAATCAAATGAATGCTATTGGCTGGAGGGTCGGTCTTGACTGTAAAACCAGTAGAAAGCCTAGAAACATTGCCTACTTTATCATTAATTTGATTAAATTGATTAAATTAATTTGATCATAATTTACTTGCATATCATTGTGATTTAAAAATGACTTTAAACTAGTGATTGAAAACAAAGTGTTTATGAAAAGTGTTAAGTTTACACACACTCAGTAGGTTTATGGGCCCCCATGATAACTCGGAGAGTGTACACTCAGAGTTACAGACCTGCGAGGCCCTGGGTGGTTTACAACTACTGTATCGATCATTTAGCGTTCTGGAGGTCACCAGCAGAGTCCTGCAACGGGCAACGATTGAGTGCGTTGCATGCACGCACGGCTGTATTTACTTTACTGTATGTAATTGTGGGTAGACGGGCGGTCAACGGTTCAGTTATTTGACGGCGGTGCGGGTCTGGTTTAGACTTTTGTATAATCACGGGTAGGGGGTCAGTCTGCAGATCTGATTAATGACGGGCGGGGCGGGCACGGGTTGTCAGAATCGGACCCGTGCAGGACTCTGGTCACCAGGTGTCCAAATGAACCCTTACAGGTCTGTAAACCATGATAGTAGAGCTAAATGAACAGTTGAACACTGAGGATTTAACAGTGTAGATTGGGGGGGGGCTTCCACAGAGTTCCATTTGTACACTCTCAGACCCGTAAGTGTCCATTTGGACCCCTTTAATGGTCCCCCGAACTCAGCGTTAGACAGCCTAAAAAAATAATAAACTTGACAGAAATCGCACAGATCTAACACTGTGGCTGACATTCCCGGCAAGCTCGCCTGATAGCCATAGTGTCAGGTTGTCCTATTAACAGGCATGAATAATAAGATTGTTTGCTTTCTTAGGAGGCTGTTGGCAGGTTTAAAATGAGGAGAGAGAGAGGTGCCGGTATACAAATGCCCCTCCTTTCAAGCAGATCCCAGCGAATCTTTAACTGGATATCATTAGCACTGAAATATGACAGTGCACCTTCCTCGGGATCGGCAGTGTTCCATTATGTTTGACGCGGCGCCGCTCGAGTCGAGTGCCACTGGCGTTTGCGTTCCACACTAATCACCGTCTTCGCTAATGGGCGCAAAACTAGGGCCCTTGATGGACACCCGAGTCTGGAGGATTTGAAATGTCTTCTGCTTGGCGGTGTCTCTACCGGTGAAGCAGGCTGGTTGCTGATCCCTGCAGCAGTCTTTTTATCATTCAGAGTGCTGAGTGCGGAGACTACCTGCAGCTGTCAATGTGTGTTTACCACTGGATCCATCCACATAAGAGGAGAGAGAGAGAGAGAGAGAGCCACAGCCACTGTGTGTTTGAACAGTAGCTTGTGAGCCAGGAAGGGCAGGCTTTGTGTTGTATATTCTGCAGAATAGGTGATGAAAATGTGGTGGACTCTCACTCGCAGACCGTCTGCTTGTAAGCGTGCGGTCACAAGAATTCACTGATACTGTAAGCACACCTCTAAGAATGAACCACACAAACCCTAGCTAGCGTCCCTGACTCCCTGTTCTTAGCAGGTCATAATGGGGAACATTTGTCAGCAAATTGGTGAATGTTCCACCTATTTTGTGAGCTTGTAGAAAATAGCTGATCTTATGAGCTTGTAGATCGCCTATTGTCATTGAACAGATTTGGTGTTGTGGGGAAAAAAGTTGGGGCCTAATACCTTGGGGGACCGCGATCAACAGTATATATTATGATTCAGTGGTTAAAAGTGAAGCTGGAACTATTGAAAGTGTTTGCTCAGGAGAATTCCGGACGAGTGCCTTTTTTGCCGTAATCTGATGTTATTCCATCCATTAACCACTCGTAGAGGCAAAAATAAATAAAAATAATAATCTAGCCCATGTTAGCTGACTGGGATCGTTCACCTTTTTACAGCAGCCCATTATTGGTAAATGGTAAATGGTGCATTTATATAGCGCTTTTAATCCAAAGCGCTTTACATAGATTGTGCATTACATTCACCCATTCACACACACATTCATACACCGGTGGCGGAGGAAGCCATGCAAGGCACCAACCTACTCACCGGAGGCAATTAGGGGTTCAGAGTCTTGCCCAAGGACCCTTCGACATTAACTCAGGGGGAGCCCGGATTCGAACTGGGAACCCTTCGGGATTTATACCCTTCGTGCTCTAATACCAGTTTCTCTACCCCTGAGCTATGCCGCCCCTATTATTGATAAATCTCTGGAGACTCCGCCATTATGAAGTATATTATGTAAACAAGAAAAAGGAATCGTCGAGCGATACAAATAAGTGATTTAGCGTAAAATCCCACCACTCGCCATCAGCTGCCGAAACAAAAGAAAAACCTGTACCGATCGTTCTGGGATATCACAACATCAGATTAAAGGAGTAGTTCACCCCCAAAATGACTTTTTTCTATTGCATGGTCACACCATGGAGACTTGAGTTCAAAAAGTCTTTTTTTTATTCGTCGCATTCTTAAGACAAAGAAATAAATGATTATTGTAAATGTACCCCCATTGATTCTGGATGGGGACCCAAATGCATGGGCCTGGATGGGGACCCAAATAAGGCCCTAGATGGGGACCCAAATGCATTTGGTCAGAATCAATGGGGGTGAATTTAGGGTCAAGTAAATTTACCCCCATCGATTCTCACACAAATGCTTTTGGATCCCCATCCAGGGCCATGCATTTGGGGTCCCCATCCGGTAAATTTACTATAATTCATTTTTTGTCTTAGGAATGCGACAAATACAAAAAAATATTATTGAACTCTAGTGTCCATGGCATGAGTAATCAATAGGGGAAAAAAATCATTTTGGGGGTGGACTACTCCTTTAACATAATAAAACGGCTTGTGCAGAACTCTCCTTTAAGAAGATTAATATCTCTCTTCTCAACCGGTAGCTCTCACAATCAGTCATGTTGTATCTTATCAGCTTCAGTCTTTAATGTGCATCAAGGACATTTGTCACTCACTTCATTCATCTCTTGCCATCACCCACTGCTGTGTTGTGCAAGTGTTAGAATCCCTGCACAGTTTGCTGTTAGTTCATTTTATTGTCCAGGCCGGATGAGGCTGATTTTGCCAACAGTAGATCATGCAGTAGATGTAAAATAAATCACCCGACCACTGGGACGGACAATGTGTGAGTTTGAAATATCAGTCACGTTCTTTCTGTCTGTTGTTCACTTTTAATTGAAAAGGTACCTCAAACTCTGGCATCCTGGATGTGGCTGCCAGGGGCGTCACAAGGGGTAGGAAAGTGGGACTGAGTTACTAGGGTTACTAAGGTGGTGGAGGGGCCTTAATTATTTTATACTTTAGCTATTGAAAAATAGCAGATATACAAGCTCACAGCGCGGCACCGAGTGCCGCGCTGCGAGCTTGTAGGTCTGCTATTTTTGAAAAGTCGTGAAAATGTGTGCAAATCTTTGAATACATGAGTATTTGTTAAGCGAACATTTGTAACTCAAATTTTGCTTCTGGGGGGTCCCTGGAACTCAATATTTTGAGATGGGGTTCCGTGGCCAAATACATACCATTTTGGGGGTCCTTCACATGAAAAGGTTTGAGCTCCACTGACATAGAAACATAGGTTTTTCAAACCTCAGAAGGATTTGAAATATTCAAAGATTTTCATGATTTTTCAAAAATAGCAGATCTACAAGCTTGCAGCGCGGCACTCGGTGCCGCGCTGTGTAAATGCCTAAGTGATTACACTTGTGTTGTTTTGTTTACTTTTTATGTATATATCAGCAGTAGGGCCCTTGAGCTAATGCTGCTTTGTGAAAAAAGCAATTATAGACTTATGGCTGTTGTTCTGAATTCAATTAGTTTGAGAGTAGGATCCTTAGGAAGTGAAACACATTAATAATTACAGCAGATGGTACACTTGTTTTGTTTATTTTCCTTGTATGCAGACTTTTGTTGTAAACCGTGCGTAATTCTTAACCCGATGTGCCTGACAAAATAAAGCTAATCCATTCTCTGTGTAGCCCTTCAATGGGTATGTCCACACCAGTGGTGGAAAGTAACTAAGTACATGTACTACAGTCTAAGTACGTGTACTACAGTCACTTGTCAGTACTTTTACTTCTACTCCACTACATCTCAGAGGCCAATATTATACTTTTACGCATTCTGAGCTTGAGGATCTGCTATTTTAAAAGTTGAGAAATGGGACATTCTGCATAATGAGTACTTTCTAGTTGCTACTATCGGTACTTAGAGTTAATTTTGATACCAATACTTTTGTAATTCTACTCAAGTAAAATGTTAACTCCGGAGTCCGGACATATACTTGTACTCGAGTATTTCCACAATAGCAGTATTGATACTAAAAGTATTGAAGTAAAAAATGTGAGTACTTTTTCTCACCACACTATGAACGTCTTGTATGTTGCTATGTGTGGACGTGCGGAGCTCAGTTATAGCCGCATGGTAAATAATTAATATCACTGCTGATTATTATGTGTTGTGTACTGTAGGTCACAGATGAATACTGCGACAAGATGGTGAGGTGTTCAGCGAGGCCTGCTGTCGACTCGAAGGGAGGAGGAACTCTGTGTCCCTGCGTTCTCGACCACGGCCCATATGGGCCACCGGGTGTTGTCTGTGTCATGGAGGGCATTAATCAGTTCAACACCACCACCACACGCTCACGCAAAGTCCTCATCAAGTCGTTTATCCATTTATGCATATTTGCTCGAAGAAAATATGTACACTATGTTTTTTTTACAGGCTGTTGAACGTTTGCCAAAATAAACAACAGACAGACTGCAAACCAGCTATGCTTGCCCCTGCCTGTAATTAAGTGTTGTAAACAAGGAATTTCTAAAGCTGCTCTTAGCCGAGGTATTGTGTCATGTAATATTGTGCACACTGCACAGCACAGGATAAACAACAAAAGGCTGCATCTGGGCTTTATGGGATGCATGGCGCATTTGTCAGACAGGACAGGATTTGCTAGTGTTCTGCAGATGGCAAATATTTATAGATAAGCAATTCTGTAATAATGCAGTGTGTGCAGTCTTGTGTTATTCAAATCAAAGGCCCCTCCCTTCAACTTATTTTATGCAAACTCATGATTCACCACGTGAAGCCAGGCATCCCTATTCCGGTGACAAACATCTGATGAAAATTGCCAATCCACAGGCTCACAAAGTGTTAGAACAATGCACTGTGAGCTCGTAGATTGTCTATATTTTGGACAAAGATATTTGGTCTAGGGCAGGGGTCTTCAACAGGGGGTCCAGGACCCATATAGTGTTACTACAGGGGGGCCGAATCCTACATACACTGATGATAGTGCTGTCAAACAAGTCTTTGAAGCAATCTATGAAAAAGGTTTAATCTGCAACACAATTTTATACACTACAATATGTAGTCTCTCTCACAGCTGGGGGGTCCTTGGCCTGAAAAACGTTGAAGACCCCCTGCTCTAGAGCGAAGAAGAGGAGTGCTTGGTTTTTCCTCTGCGTCAAAAAACTGCCTCATTTTGCAGCTAAAAAGTACACTAAAGTTGAGGCGTAAAATAATCAATGCGGTAACAGAACCCTGATTCATATTTTGATCAGCACTGCCTAGTTTGACCTTAGCCTAGTGAGCCGGCCATGTTGTGCTGGATGGATGAGCCTCATTTGCATGACGTTTTGAGGGTGAGTTGTGATTATGCAAATTGAGATGCAGCCGTTGGCCCGTCAAATCGCAGTGCTGTATTCGTCATGCACCACTCTGCTGGATCTCCTGCTCTCCATAGAAAATGAAGGAGATCCACTGACTTGACGACATCCATATCCTAGCCAACAGAGCCAGTGTGTCTACACCATGATGGATTTTTTAAGGTTTAAATTGAATTGTGTCTGTCAATTGAATTACATTATGAGGAAGTGGTAAGCAAATTTCTTGAGAGGGGTCTCACTGCATGATATTACCTGTTTTCCAAGGCCTTTGCATTAACCAGAAATATTCTCATTTGAGCATTTACGGGAAACTGATCATCCAAGGATCTTCTCCACTGGTGTCATAAAGGATGCCTGGGCCAGGCCCCGCTCGTACCTAGGCTACAATTAGTCTCGCGTAGCCAGGCTTACTCATCTGCGAAGAGAAAAGCCTGGTGACAATATCAGGCAGAGACTGTTCAACTTCCGCCGTGAGAATTTCAACGGAAGACTACTACGCATGACGTAACTTCCGTTAAAAACAGCACTTCCGCCACTTCCGCTAGAACCAACCAGAAGTCATATTGTGGCCAGGGTGGGATACAATGCAGCATGACAGCGCGTTGTGGGTTCGAGTCCCGATCCCGACAGCCTTTGCTGAGTGTCATTCATTCATTCCCCATCCCTCTCTGCCCATTTCCTGTCAGCCTAGTCCTATCAATAATAAAGGCCAAACTAGGATGCTTGGGCCAGATACACATTACTACAGTATGTGCTGAATCTGCTGATTGTTGTTCACCTCTGTGAGACGTTGACAAGTCAAGATCCCCTACCTATATATAAGCTACCATACATCCCCTCTGGGAAATATTTGTTGTTTGGTGACCGTATCATTGTGTTGTTCACCTGAAATAGGCTTACCCTGACTCCTATGGGCTCCTATGTGAGGGCCATTGTCTTTCCACTTCAGATATTGATGGATTAGAAGAGGCAGCCCTTGGGCTCAGAGGAGCTTTCTTCACTGAGAGAGGTCATCTGTGGGAGTAGTCCAGTCCATAGGAACTGAAAAGCCTAGTCCTATCTGTCCAATAAACCCTCGTCAAAGCCTCTATCTGACAACAAGCCAAAACAGTTTTCCTCCCACTTGTTTTGAATTCTTACACGTGTCGGGGTCTCTCTTGGGAGAATGCCTTTCTTCCTTGACGCCCCGGAGAAGGATGAGGATTTCAACAGTGTATTTTGAGTCCTAAAAAACAATTATTTTAAGCCCCAAATGGAGCAGAGATTAATATAAGGTTAATATGCCTTTGAGAAACCCGGGGCCAACTTTATCATCGTGGCCATTAGCGTGCCTCCGCTGTAACAGTCACAGTACATCCATCCTGATCGTAGCAACGTGAATAATGATGACCCCCTTAATGAATACATCATGTCCGGGGCAACGGTGGGTTGATGTGCACAGCTGGCTGCCTCTGCGGGATGCTGATCTCCCTCTGCCCTCCCTTCCCCTATTCCACAGTTCTGCAGATTCAGGAGGGAGAGAGAGAAAAAAAATGTTTTGATGACACTGACAGTTACAGTAGCTGGGGCCAGCTAAGCAGCAACAACACAGGGAGGGAAGGTGATGCTGTCCCTGGCTCTACATTGGTAACCGACGTAAAACCAGTGGTTCTCAAAGTGGGGGTGTCCCCCTGGGCCTAACCTCGCGTCACCAGACTTTCCGCCTCAGAGGAAAGCCTGTTATTAGTTCTAAAACTGCCCATGTGATTTTTAGAAAATAATATTTTTAGAAAAAATCACACCCAGTGTGAAGTGAGCTAAGCAGTGCTATTTATCAGTTAATTTCATTTCATCCCATCGGGACATACGTATAAACAGACGCGGGGCAAACTGACAAAGCCTATGGGCGGTTAGCACCGCTCAAAAAGGGCGGCGGTTCCGGTGGTTGGTTCTGTTGGGAGTCGCATTGTTTTTGTTCCCCATATAATGCAAAATCAATTAGTTTATTCTCACTAGTCGCACTGCTACGAGTTAGAATAAAAGGTGAACTTACCAAACGATTATTATACCAAAAGAAAGGAAATGATTATACCAATTTAAAACCAATTTTAAACTATAGGGCAGGGTTCCCCAATGGGGGCTACTGTCAGGCCCCCACCAACCCCAGTAATAATGGTGGTATAAGAGCAGCAACAACATTAGTATATCGTCGTTGTCAGGTGGAAACCTCGTATCTCCAAATTTGTATGTTCTTTCGCAAAGCAAAGCCCTGCTTCAACATTCAAGGCCGTCTCACAAAAGTAGTGAAAACAGCGGATCTACAAGCACACAACTCCTCGCGGTGCGAGGCGTTGTGTGCTTGTAGATCCGCTGTTTTCACTAGTTTAAATCATTTTTAAAATGATAAATGCAAAACGAACGGTTTTGGACATAAAAGATTTTCACCCGACAACGACGATATCTGAACTGTCGCTGGAGTAGCTGGAACGCCACCGTCGTCCCCTGCAATGCTGTGGCCCTCGGCTTGGTACCCTAGACATGATTCGGCCCTTGGGGGAAACTAATTGGGGAACTCTGCTATAGGGAATCATTTTGGAGGTGGTTCCGGCTTGTGGTTCTGGCAGCCTGATGACTACAGTGTGACGTAAAGTTATTTACGCTCCCGACCGGATCTAATACCCCGAAAATTATATTGATCCCTGGCTACCCCGCCCCCAGGGGACCTTGAGGGGGTTCCCAGGGGGAACTATGATTGACAGCTGGGAAACAAATGGAGCCTCAAGCCCGTATCATAGTCGGGTCCGCGGTGGAAGGCTTTACACCGCGGTGTAGTCTTTTCGAGTCTTTTTGAGTCATGAAACTACAACGTTACATCATTCCTCACGGTGTAGAGCTTTCCACCGTGAGTCCCAACACATCTCTCTGTTTTTGGAGCGGTGAAAGCGCTCCCAATAGACAGGTATGTCCGTGGGTGGCTATGTCTCTGGGTGGCTATGTCTGTAGCCTGGCAATACCTTGAGTGGCCACACAAGTTAAAGGAGGGGCGCTGTTGTGCAGGCACACATACACACACACACACACACACACACACACACACACACACACACACATGCAGCAACACTCACCCCCCCCCCCCCCCACCACACACACACACGCACGCACGCACGCACACACACACACACACACACACGCGCACGCAGCAACACTCACCCCCCCCCCCCCCACACACACACACACACACACAACATCATGACACCCCCCCCCCCCACCCACACTCACGCAGCAACACTCACCCCCCCCCCCCCCCCCCCCACACACACACACAACAGCATGACACACACACACACACACACCCCCCCACCCACACTCACTACACAAATGCACACACACACACACACACACACGCGCACGCACCAACACTAACCCCCCCCACACACACACACACACACAACAGCATGACACATTAAAAAGCTAGCAACATCACTGCATTATAGATCTAGGACAGAATTCATAGATTTAGAACACATAGAATCAAAAACATAGACCTGGAACTGCTCAAATTCACCGCTCCACTTCGAACCAAGGTTTGATTTTTACTATCAGACAGACAGGCTCTACACCCCGTTCACTGATTGGTCGACCTGAACCGGTCTAGACAGGGTAAAGGACTTCACCGTGGGCCGTGACTATGATGGCCTGCACTTATTTTCTGACTTGAGGTGGAAAGCTTTCCACCTCAAATTTGCGGTGGATAGGTCTCCACCGTACACTCTGATACGGCCTTATTTGTAACACTCTCAGAGTTACAGGTCTGTAACTCTGAGAGTGTTACAAATAAATGGGACCAAATGGACCCATATGAGAGTGTTACAAATAAATGGGTCCAAATGGACCCATATTTCATTCCATTTGTACACTGTGGGGACTGTGGCCCCAATAAAATGCCTAACAATCTGGGGTACATTGAAAACAAAAAAAAATGTTGGACAACCACTGGGCTTAAACCCAAATGAATCATCTGAGCTACGGTGTATTAGATTACTTTGGAGAGAGAGAGAGAGAGGGCAATGTAGACAGAGTTTAGGGAACATTATGACTGGTAAAATGATACAAAATCCAGATATCGTATCACACATCACTGTGTCCAATATACTTCTATAGCTTCTCATATTATGAAGAAGAGCTTTAAATAATGGCAGGCATCACATTTTCAATGTCAAGACAGACAAATAAAAACTGAGTGGCACAGATTTATGTTGTTATTGCTAATTAAATTCACTATGCCCCCCATCTCCTCTCTCTCTCTCTCTCTCTCTCTCTCTCTTTCCCTTTCTATCTCCCTCTCTCTCTGCCTCTCCCTCTCTCTCTCTCTCCCCCTTTCTCTCTCCAACTCTCTCTCCCTCCCTCCCTGCCTCCCCCCTCATTCTTATTCAATTGGCTGCTCGCCCTCAGCCCAAGCACTGAGAGAGAGAGAGAGAGAGAGAGAGAGAGAGAGAGAGGGACCTTGTAGTGGAAGTAGCGGCAGCAGCATCATTTAGTATCGTGAAACCTTGGACAGAGACGCAGTCAGGATACAATACAAAGCTACCAACATGGTTGTTGGGCTTAGAATAAACGTCTTGTTGTGTGTTTTCATCACGCTGCTTCATGCCGGCTGCTGCTCGGCATCGCAGGTAGATGTGCTGAAGAGTGGTAAAGAAGAGGGCGAGGAGAAATCAGCTGGAAATTTCATGGAAGATGAGAAATGGCTGTCAACGGTCTCTCAGTACGGCCGTAAGATCAAACACTGGAACCGCTTCAGAGACGTGAGTCTGTTGGTTTTAATCATTGTTTTCACTTCATTTAGGCTGCACATGTGTAGCCTAAATTATTTACATGCAGTTGACCAGTGTTGGAAAAAGTAGTCTACTATTTTTTTTTCTTTTTACTTGTATCAATATTGCAATATAAATACTCCGTTACAAGTAAAAGTCCGGAATTCAAAATGTACTTTATAAAGCACCAAAAGTAAAAGTAGTACAAAATGTTAATAGCAGCAGATCTACAAGCTCACAACGAGTCATATCACGAAACCAATAGCCTAGGTGTAAACTATGTTTGCCTAAAAGTGGTTAATATGTATTTTAATATAATTTAGCCTAGGGGCTATAAGTAACTAGTCAAGTGTTAAAATAATTGTAGTGTATTATAGTGGAGAAAAAGTACAATATTTTGGATACGAGATGTAATGGAAATAGGCTATTCAAGTAAAGTAAAATCCCCCAAAATTGTATTTAAGTAGGCTACAGTACATGTTACTTTCCACCACTGGCACTGCAGTTGTTATTATTATTAAATTGAGCATGACATGTGTTGGTGATGAAATGCCTAGAAGGGAGTGATATAGGCCTAGGCTAATTTCGCTCAGTTTTTCAACTGTCGCTCTTGTGCACGCAAGTATAGGACTATAGGCTATCTAATTATGCAAATAAACATTTAGAAAGAATGACAGACAGGTGTTTGGCATTAGCAACAATTAGCAATGACATTTGCACCGCGTGTGTGTGTGTGTGTGTGTGTGTGTGTGTGTGTGTGTGTGTGTGTGTGTGTGTGTGTGTGCTTTAATACACTAATACAAAAGTGTGATATTATATAATATGAGTTAATTGAATGTTGTTTATGGAATTTTTTAAGGGATACATTTTGACCTTTATAATATTATCCATGAAGTAACCTAACCACTACAGGCTCAGTTACAATATATTGAATGAAATAGTGTTCAAAGGGGGAGCATGACTGCATGATGACTCGTTTAAGCTGTTTATGGGTAGGCCTACTGTGTGTGTGTGTGTGTGTGTGTGTGTGTGTGTGTGTGTGTGTGTGTGTTTCACATACATGACTGCTGTGTTGCAAGACACATTTCAGTGTGAACTGATAACATTCTGAATTTCTGACCATTTGACTTTCGGTATAACCTGAACCTCTGTTAGGCTATACTGATCAATATCAATTGATCGGTTAGTGCCACCCCTGCATAGCCTCTATGAAACGCACAACCAAAGCAACACGATTCTGACTCTCCTCCTTAGGGCTAGGCCTACTACAACAGTGGATTTCAACCTTTTTCCACATCAAGGTCCATTTTTTATTCAGCATTTGAGCCACGGACCATCATTTGATTAGATTTAGCCCCTCAGACCCAAAACTCAGAAGATTTTGTCCACAGTTCCATGCTGTATTGATGTGTTACCATAGGAGAGATAACTGGACAATTCTTCTACATTCTGTAATTGTGTAGACTTCTTAGAAATTAAGTAATGCAAGTGTTAAACAATAATTCAATTGAGAGCACAAGATGGACCCTTACAGCTCCATTTGGTTTCATTTTACACTCTCGAGGGTTAAAGATCTAAGGGTCCCTTTGGTTACCATCTCTCCATCATTTAGCTGGGGACAACCTGGAACCACCTCAAGGACCACTGGTGGTCCCCGGACCACTTGTTGTGAACCACTGTACTACACTATAGCTGCTTCCCCATGGATGTGCTGCTGCTCGCCCTGGGATGTAAAAGAACCTCTCTGTTTATTCTGTATTCATCTCAGCCATGTGAGGATAGCTCCGTTCTCACCAAGCTTTCCCCCTCGTTTAAAACGGGACGTTTGAACCGGTCTAGGCGGAAACCACAAGCAGAACTAGAAGCAGTGCTCTTCCGAGCACAGGTCTCCACCAGGCCAGGCGTCCTGGTGGTGCCACTGTATAATAGGCCAATGTAAAAAGGGTGGCATATGTTCTTCACCTTAGGCTTAGACCTTTCATGGCAATCGGACGCTGCATGCATGATTTGAAGCATTGTGTTCCAAAAATGTGTTTTGCTAAAGTCTACCTGCTGGTGGCGCTATAACAGCCCAATGTGAAAAAGGTAGCATTTGTTCCTTGACCTAGTGGGAATATGTGTGGCAAATTTCACACTAATCGCAAGCTGCGTTGATGATTTGAGGCATTTTGTTCAAAAACGGAGCAATCCTGCAAACTTTGGAAGCCAATATTAGCCAATTAGGATGGAATATGAAATATCAGACGGATCGGACTTGATCACATGACTATAGAGATACTGTGTACCAATTTGCATGATTTTTGGATAAAATCTCAAGGAATAATAGGAAAAAAATGTGTTTTACATAAGTCGGCCTCCTATAGTCGGCGCTATAAAAGGCTGATGTGAAAAATGCAGGGAAAGGGTTTTTCCTTGGCCTCTAGGGAGTGCGCTTACAAAGTTTGAAACTGATCCGTAGAGTTATAGGTAAAACCACAAATTGGCCTGTTATAGCGCCACCATGAGGCTGATTTAAAAAAAAAATAAGTGGCATTTCTTCCTTGACCTAGTGGGAACGTGTGTGCGCGATTTCATGATAATTGCACTTTGCGTTTGGGATTTGAGGCATTTTGTTCAAAACGGCTCAATCATACAAACTTTGGAAGCCAATCTTAGCCAATCAGGATGGAATATGCCAAATCGGACAAATCCGTGTCGATCACATGACTGTCGAGATACTGCCTACCAATTTGTAGGATTTTTGGACAAAATCTGTAAGAGTAGTGCACAGAAATGTGTTTTGCGAACATCGGCCACTAGGTGGCGCTAGAAAAGGCCCATTTGAAAAATTTAGGGCAGAGGTTCTAGATTGGCATCCAGGGAATGTGTGTGCTCACTTTGGCAGCAACCGGGCCAACGGCGACTGATATTAGCTGCACACAAACTGCGAGGACGCACGCACGGACACACGGACGGACGGACGGACGGACGGACGGACGGACGAAGGGGAAAACATACTCTCCCCCATGCCTTCGGCTGGTGGAGACAATAAGCGGCGTTGCTTTGTTTTGGTTCGTTTCACCAATCCCTATTAAAATGCTCGAGTAGCCTAGTGTAGTCACTATACGAGTTGGACTAAAAGATGCATATACCAAACAAATTTTCCAAAAGCAAAACTACTTTGCATCAAGGGGTTTATTAGGTAGGCCCTAAAAGTTTGTCCTTGAGCGCAGGGGAATTATTTTGGGTTAAAACAGAATCCGGTTTGATCTTTCCGGCCAAATTGTAGTCCTTTGAGGACTACAACATGACGTAGAGTTGTTTCCGCTTCCGACCGGATCAAACCCCGAAAAGTGAAGGGGTCCCAGACTACACAGCAGGTGGTCACGGGGAGACATGGTTTTCATGGTGGGGAGGTGTTCATTTCGTAGAAAAAAACTACGGCGAAAAATCTTCGACAACCTTTTTTCACTGACGAAAACTAAATTTTAACTATGATGACTGAAGCTAAGACTATAGGCTAATGACAATTTCGTCAATGACTAAAATGTTAGGGAAAGGACTAGTAGAGAAGAGATCCAGTAGAACTAAGTAAAAGACAAGTAATTTTATGTTTGGTTGTGCTGGGGTGTTGCGCTCTGAAAATAGCAGATCTACAAGCTCGCAACAAGCTTGTAGATCTCGCAACTTTGCCGATCTACAAGCACACAACGCCTCGCGATATCGTTGTGTGCTTGTAGATCTGCTGTTTTCACTACTTTTGTGCGACGGCCTTGTATGATGAAGCAGGGCTTTACTTTGCGAAAGAACATACACATTTGGAGATACAAGGTTTCCACCCGACAACGACGATATACTAGTGTTGTTGCTGCTCTTATACCACCATTATTACTGGGGTTGGTGGGGGCCTGACAGTAGCCCCCGCGGGCCGCAAATGGCCCGCGGGCCGCCTATTGGGGAACCCTGTAGTAGAGCCTTTGTCCAACTCCTTTGATTGATTGATTTATTTGAATACTTTATTAGACAGAAATGCAAACAGCACAAGGTACTGACATTTGGTCTAAAATGATGCTTATACTTGAGTACTTCTTCTCTACTACACCTCAGAGGCAAATATTGTACTTTTACTCCACCACAGTTATTTGAAAACGTTAGTTGCTAGTTACTTTGTAGATTTAGATTATTATTACAAGACATACATTAACCACTTCAGCCCTATATACATGTACATTTAGGCCATTTGAAAATAGCCGATCTACAAGCTCACAATGCGTCGCATCTTAACTAGTGACATTCTGCATAATGAGTACTTTTACTTTTGTTACTTTAAGTCCATTTTGATATCAATACATTTGTACTTTTACTCAAGTACATTTTTAATTCCCGACTTGTACTTGTAATAGAGTATTTCTTGCAGTATTGATACTTTTAGTTAGGTAAGAATGTGAGTGCCACAGACTGCTTATTGCACTTCAGAATAACAGCTCTCCTCTCATTCTGCTTGAGAGGGGTGGTGCAGTATAGACCATTTGATATTACAGATCAACAGCTAAACATCATCATTTAGAACACTTCTTATGATCGTTTCTCTCTAGTTTGTCAGTCTCTGGTTGGAAAAATTAAACAAGGATTAACGTTTATTTCCAAATAGTAGCCCGAGCGTTTAAAAGAACCAGGCAGACTTTTTTGCAACATTCATTTACGTATATTTGAATGACTTTTAAATATGCAAAATGGGGTCAGACCCCTGGCTACTGTTTGGAAATATATGCTATGTTTATTTAACGTGTAAACAGTTAAGTTAGAATGTCTGATCAGAATAATTTAATTCAGAATCAAGAAACATTGTCAATGCAAACACAGTCAGTGATTCTGAGACCCCCAGTTTGATACACGTTATTTTAGGCCATGGATGGACCTCCATTTACAGACCTGTGTTGAGAAAGTGCTCAAGTGGGTTTAATAATCGCTTCTTTTGGGCTTGTTTTCATAGACCTGGTTGCTTATTTCTCTTGCAAAATCTGGAAACTCTTGAGTCCACTCCACTTTCATCAAAAGCCTGTCAAAGCGCAGGGGCGCCAGTTTAACATCCTGAACTTGCATCCTACAAATGGTCACAAATTTAAGAACTATCTACAAGCTCACATGTGAGCTTATAGATGGGGTAGTTGAGCTATTTTTTATATATATTTTTTTGGAAAATATACAATATGTTATTATTAGGGCTGTCCTCGACTCAGGATTTATGGAGTCGATTCGAGTCGCGGGGGTTAATCCGACGCGTCGACGAATCGTTTTATAGTCTACTTTGTATAAAAAAAATAAAAAAAAAGTGTTGCTTTAAACCACGTCAACATAATACAATAATACATTAAGAGATTAATTGAATACACTGTGTTTTCGGTGATATCGGTGCGCGAGCACAAATGTTATCTGCATAGCAGTGTACAACCATAGAGTTATAACACACCGTTAAAACAAATAAAACATCTCCGCTGTTTCAACTCTGCCCCGTCTCTCGGCAGCGTGCAGTAGAGATGAGACATTCGCGAACGATTCCGCTCTCTTGAACGGCTCTTTTAAATGAACGATGGGATCCAGTCCGCAGTCGCGGGACACAGAGCACTGACAGAGTAATGAGTCAGTGTCGAGAACGGATTCATTTCAGAAACGGATCATAAAAAGGTGGAGGCACAGCTCCCGCTAGAGCCAGAAGTGTGGACATGTCATGGACGCAAACACAGCGAAACACAATCATTCATCATGGATTACAACACTGGAACAATTCAGAAGCACTTTAATTAGAAAATGTAACTTGTAGCCTACACTTGTGTATGTTAATTTGACTTTAGAAGATTGTTTACTTCGTGGACGTGCGTTTGTGCTGTGGCAGGAGGTTATTTAATATGGGATTTTGACAGCATGCCTCCTCCTCTTAACGGAACACCGTCCCCGGCTCCGAATGTTTTAACGAAGCGGCGGTTCTGAACCGTTCTGGCCGTTCTGTCTCACTTTCACCCCTACGCTGGTGCGAGACAATAAATAACTGTTCGCCAATTGCTACTTGTCATTGGAAGTACATGACACCAGTCCAGCAGTGCACCGCAGTAGGCTAACTGGTGATATAAAAAATATATATATTTTCGCTTCGACTCAAACAATTGGCGTCGATTCGCGGGGCTTAAAACGACGCGTCGATTCGTCGATTTTTAGAGGACAGGCCTAGTTATTATACATCATTATATTGTTGTCACAATATTGTTATTGAAGCATTTAGAGATGTTACCGATCAATCGGCAATGGATCGGATCGGGCCGATCAAAGCGTGATCGGCGATAATCGGTGGTTTAGATCAAAAGGTAAATTCACCGATCCGATCGGATCGGTGCATCCGATCAACCAGCCGTTCAGTATGCCCACTTGAGGCCATTTTGGGGTATTGATTTCCACAGTGCTGAAGGAATAATTAGTTACTGCTATGATAATAAATACATAGTAATGCTGGTAAATAACTATAAGGCAAATATATAAATGAATTAATGAGTGAATGAATGAATTAAAGTTAAAACATTAACATTTAGAAAATATAAATAATAACTTGATCGGATCGGTGATTGATCGGTATCGGGTGATCAAACTTTTGTGATCGGTGCTCGCTGATCGGTTCCAAAAAACCTGATCGGACCATCCCTAAAAGTTATTGTAAAGTTAGATTTCTCCCATTTTACCCAGCCTGATGCATAACAGGCCACAGGCACGTTACTATGGTGCAACATGTATCTTTGTCATTATGGAAGCTAGAGTCCTTTTTTCATCAAGTCTACATTCACTTAGAAAGAGAATTCCGATTGTAACAGCTATACCACCAGCAAAGTCCAAGGACAGTGCCCTCCAAGGACCAGTTTATTGTCTCTCCATAATCATTCTATTAATCACTGCTGCACATTAAACTCATTCCCAGGTGCCAAAGCCTACTATAGCTCATCACTCCCAAGTCTTTGCTTCACCCGGCACTAATATTAACAACCGCAGAAAACTGAGGAGACATTTGACTAAAAAAGGATGTAGCAATCTTCCCTCGTTAAAAATGTAGCTGGCAGTGTGGCAGGTGCAAAACCTTTGCGGGCCTCCGTGGGTTGGTTGAGAGGCTGCGCGCGCGGCTCTTTAATGAGCTCCTTCCTTTGCACTGCTCACAGAGACTGTGTGTGTGTGTGTGTGTGTGTGTGTGTGTGTGTGTGTGTGTGTGTGTGTGTGTGTGTGTGTGTGTGTGTGTGTGTGTGTGTGTGTGTGTGTGTGTGTGTGTGTGTGTGTGTGTGTGTGTGTGTGTGTGTGTGTGTGTGGTAGGGGCTCATTTTGGCTGTGAATGAACAGGATAGTGTTGTCCACCCCGGCAATGCCCCGAGCCTCACACTGAGTGGACCACTGTATCCCGTACAAGGGTACGAGGGGTGCGTCTCACAGTGACGTTTGGACACACACACACACACACACACACACACACACACACACACACACAGCGAGATGCACAGCGCTCGCCTGATAATCCTTTCCACTAATGAACGCGTTGTCATTCAGGAGGAAGCGATAGACTAATTAGCTGCCGGCAGAGCGAAGCAGGGGGCCGTGCAGTGTGCAACCCTCTGGCCCTGCTTGGTCTCTGGAGAGGCCTGGAGGCACGCGTTGCTTCTCCTCCTCCTCCTGCTGTGTGGAGGTATTCTGCAATGTGAAGTGTTTGACGTCCTCCTGACGTTTCAGCTGCACGATGACGATGACAGCTCAGTGTTGATTCTGACAGCAAAGTTTGATTTCGTTTTAGTCATATAGTCTTTTGAATAACATTTCATTTAGATTTAGTCACTGAAATGTTTGAGTTTTAGTCTAGTTTGGTCAACTAAATATCATACGATTTTAGTCCACTAAATCTATGGTTTAGATTGATTTTGTCGACAATAAAATACGCTTACCATATAGGCTCTGATGCCTGAGAGCGTGTCGTGGCCGTGGGTTCGAATCCCGATCCCTACGACCTTGCTTTGCTGCATGTCACTCCCCATCACTCTCCCCATTTCCTGTCAGTCTACTGTCCTATCAATAAAGGCATAAACAAAACAAATCTTAAAAAAAAAAGGTATTTTGGCCAGCCATGATGACGTCGTAAAGACGTCGTATAATGCCTGATTATACACTTGCTTGCTTGCTGAAAATAGCCGATCTACAAGCTCACAACGTCTCTCAGATGAACAGTGACAATGACTGTGCAGCAGGCTATACTGTAAAGTGACACTGAGCTCCCTCAGCTCAAAGCCACCACGATGCCATGGCTGTGCGTTTCTCTGGCGCTGTCTGTCACTGGACTCAACCATTCATTAGCGTCCCACTGGGTTCATGCTTCAGCGCTAACAGCCAGTGTAATTAGGGTTATGAAAAAATGAGGAGCAGTATTATGAAGAGGACGTTACTATTATTCAATAGTGGACTGGATCATGAAGTTTGTTTCCTCTTTAAGGATGCCTGTCAGTCGGGAAGTCATAAATAAGGATGGCAGGCACTGTAACAAATTAATGAGGCTATATATGTGTCTTTTTCCTCTGCTTTGTAAATGTGAATGTGAGCCTCCTATCAAGGCGACCATAGTGGTTTGCTGCGCGTCGTGCTCTAATGAGATCAAATGGCAGAGAGCGAGTCACTACCATGTTATAAACCATGTATAATACCATGTTGCTGGAGGTGAAAGTCGGTGAATATGTTTCAGGGACTCTTCAGATACGGAGCAAACAGTCAAAAAAAGGAGATAATGTTAGCCATGCCTGATTTCCCCCGCACGATAAGTGTGGGTGGGTGTGACTTAATTGAAAGGAGAGGTGTTTGGGTTTTTCTTTTTGCGACGCCTTTCTTGTGGAAAAAGCTGTGCTCGGTTGGAATTTATTCTCGCAGGGAGAGCAGATTCAGCCATTGTGAAGAAGCTCAAAGCCCGCTTTGAACAGCCCCGTTGAACACAGCCAGATCTTATTATAACCACAGGCGTGTTCCACGGCTCAGAGATTCATTATTTTCACGATGATTTAAAAGCTCCATCCTCTTTCTACTGTGGCTGACTAAGAGGTGGCTAATTGCTGGTATAGGAGGTATACAGTATACTATAGAGTAGCCTATTTCAGAACTGCAGTTGTCAGTGCATTCTAAGTAGGGGGAGTGTTGTGTCCCTATAGAGTATAGAAGTAGCTTGAATTTAGCTCTTTTTCCGTCCACCTCTGAGTTGTTGATGTGTCGAGGGCTGAATAATTAGCCGTTCCAAAAGGTTTCTTCTTCGGGCCCGCATTGTTCATGCATTATTCATAGTGACATCTGCCTGAAAGTTGTGTCTGTACTGTTGATGCTCTCCGCGCCTTGCTGTAGGCAGCATGATAAACGCCGCCAGTCCTCGTCAGCTCGCCGCTCCGTCTTCATTCCACGGCTGTCGGGCGGGCGCTGACGGCAACGCCCCCCCGAGAACCCAGTCGATAATCCACCTCTCTAATGAACAAGCTGACCTACATCAGCACCCATTATGACGATGTCGATGGAAACAGATGGACTTGGGATGCACTTGTAGATTCACTAAAATGCGCAGAGGCTCCTTTTCTCCCACAGAGAAATACCTCATCCAACTATTCATTTACGGAATGTCTGCCCGCTGTCTGTCCGCCGTCTGATACTAAACAGTGTCGCCACCATATGGTAACAGCCACATGCTGAAACATTGCCCAAATTTGGAGATGACTGACATCACTGACTGACATCACTGACTGACAACACTGACTGACATCAGTCAGCCCACGTTTGGAGATGACTGACATCACTGATACTAAACAGTGCCCAAATCTGATATACCTGCATGCTGAAACAGTGACCAAATTTGGATATGACTGATATCACGGAACACCATATATGGACATAAACGGGTGAAACAGTGCCCAAACTTAGAGATGACTGACTCTTACACACGGGCAAGGACTAGTGGTATTGAATTTAGTGGTAAAGGGAAGGGGACACGTTATTATGTGTCTCATAATCAACAGAGCCACAAGTCTGATTCACCGTCCCGAACAATGTTGAATTTGCGCTACGACGCTGCTCGCCTGTTTCTGTTTATCTGCAATGACCTTCATTGTTATCCGTCATCAAACATAAGGGCGGGAATCTCATTTCACCCACTGGTGGGTAAACACCTCGGAACAGCTAGCACCTGGTGAAATGATAATGACATTCCTCACAACACTAAACAAAAATAATAATCAAGGAGGTTGTTATTTCATCGAGAGATGATCAAACATTGCTATGGGGATCTTTTTGCAAACACAGCCCAGCCACAAGTCGACCACATGGGGGATGTTGTTGCGACCGTAAGGAGCATTAGTATGGAAACCTGCAGAAAAGATCTGTCATACTTGATTACCCCACAATCTGACTGGCTGTGACGATTGTCTTCCCCACACACACACACACACACACACACACACACACACACACACACACACACACACACACACGGCGAGTGGCGACCGTCAGTCATAAGTTTCGAGACCTCTGTGGGGGTCTTGACCCGCACATTGACTACCGCATCTCGACTCACAGATTGACAACATTGTCAACCTCCCGGCTCCCGTGGAAGGAGGAAGAGAGTAGATGGAACAGAGATATTTGTTGTGCTACTGTTTATTAAGTGCTCTGGTGTTTTCTACAAACTGGGATTGTCTTTGCATGATTTATGCTTCTGACGCACCCTCAATTTGAATAACGATCAAAAAACAACGTGTCGCGACAACGTGTCGCACATCAGAGTTTTGTCTGTGGAGAGGACGAGGCTCAGCGCTTCAGGGTAGCGTGAGCAAGACAACCTGTGGGTCAAGAAAGACCCCCTGACGGTCGCCCCTCGCCATCATGGCGTCTTGCTGGTACTGGAACCCCAGAAGCGGATGTCACTGTTCCCTCCCATCATGGACCCTGTAGGACAGGGCTTCTCAAAGTGGGGTTAATCACAATTATTAGATTTTTGCCACAATAATCGTCATTTACATAGGGTCCCATGTGCTTATAGTTCTGAGGGCACCATTGTTGTTAGGAATTCTTTATGACTAGACTCACCTGCTCCAAACACCTGGCCGGGGTCCAGTACAGGCACCGATGACTTCAACTTAATGTCTTCTATGTTTAGCAGTATAAGTGTGATAATAATGCAAGGTATTTACTAGGCTCCAAATGGCATTGATAAATACCTTGCTTCAGGACGTGAATATTTCATTGTTGAAAACAGCGGGGTGAATACTGTAACAATTTGGGCCAGAGACCATGCAGGGACAATTTTAGGACATGCTCTTGCCTGGAGAGAAATGTCCCCTTTTTAAGTATGCTAGACGTTACTGTCGGATGTAGTGTGGTACAGATTCTTACCACTGTTATCGTACTTGTCCCAGCGCCATATACTGTACTACTTGTAGCTGCTGTGTTGAATTCCCCATTTATTCTTCTTTGGACAGGCAAAGCTACATGTTGTATTACTTTACAGCTATATGGAGCAAGGTGTCCTGTCTGCTCCATTGTCTCTTCTCACCGTGAACTGTTGGTGAGGAGAGATTTGTGTGAAGGACGTGCCGTGCATGAAGGGCTTTGTGTGAATACACAATACTGACTGTAAAACACAAACAGATTTAATAGCCTATGTGAGGTGTGCGTGTTGAATATAGCAGTGGTGGGTGATCATTTGTGTGTGTGTACGTGCGTGCGTGCTGTGTGTGCGGGTGCTGTGTGTGTGCGATAGAGAGGGAGAGAGAGAGAGAAAGTGAGAGGCAGAGGCTGTTAATTTGCCGAGTTGGCACGGTAATGGATACACACACCACAAAGTCATATTGAAATGACCTTAATCAAGCAAATCGTATAGCAGAAATGGGCCACAGAGCTAAAATGCTAATGGGTTTTTCCCTCTCAGTCGAGAGAACGCGCAAGCAACGCCAAGTCTCATTTATACAGTCCCCCATGAAAGACATGACATCCTTACACGGTCCTCTGTTTTGCTGTAATATCCACATGGCACTGCGGGAGGAGATTAGCATTACCAGGGAGCCACAACAATGCAATTTGTTCTCATTGCCTCGCCAGACAGGGGGATTAAATGTAATCAGTGAACTAGCATATTTAACTTAGCCATCCGTGCGAGGCTCTATCACGAGCGTCCCTGCAGTGCTACAGCTGGAGTGCTTATCGTCGCTATCTTCCCTTGCGCTGCGTGCCACCGCGAGGATCCAAACTCAAATGACTCTCAGTCATGCAAAGAACTCTATCATTTCACGTTATAATTGGCCTGTAAGCTTAATTATCTCAGACAGCGGGTAGATTTCTCAAAATGGGGGAAGTGGCATAATAAGAGAGAAATCAAGCGTAAAGATAGGTGTGGTGTTTAGTTTTTTTCTTTTACCATTCTCTAGCTAAGACATCTTGCTGTAGTGTGCACCAATGCTTGTTTCATAATAGGCAAACATGCAGTTAAAATTACTACTGCAAAAACAGCAGATCTACAAGCTCACGACACATTGCAATGTGATGAAAAAAGGAGAGGACCAAGTATAGACCCCTGGGAGACCCCGATCAGAAAAATATATGTAGTGTTTAGTTCAACTCTTAATCTGTACGGTGCTGCAAAGCAGCTCTATTGCATGGTTCTCAACCTGTGGGTCGTGACCCCCATGGGGGTCCCCAAATTATTTTGGGGGGTCCCCACATGATTAACTTAATGTGCAACATTGTTTTCTCACTCCACAGTAAACAAACTAACAAAGTTTAAGTGTATAGAGGGTATCTGCACATTTCTAATGTGGCAATTTAAGGACTTTATAATACCTCTAAAATGACAAATTAAACATTGGCCAAATTGTCAAATATAAGTTGCAGAAATTTGGAAAATAGCCGATCTACATGCTATTTTCACAATAGAACAGTATTATACAAAATGTAATGCCTCAACTCAACTCTTAGTGCTCGTCAGGGTGGGGGGTCCCTGGTTAAAATATGATTATTTTGGGGGTACCGGCCTCAAAAGGTTGAGAACCACTGCTCTATTGGAGCAGATGGGGGGTTAACCAATTAATTAAGACCTTACACATGTATATAAATTAGCTGCAATCTCACAACATGTGTCACCACCATTCATGAGCTGTCAGCTTGAAGACCTGCTATTTTCAACAAACAAATGTGTTTTGAACAGTTTTATTTCAATTATCGCCTGTAATTACATGCCCACAAGAGGGTTACCAGGTTGAAGGTGCAATGCTCAAGGGTACCTGGTACTGTAGGTCAATGGTGTAACTAGGGATGCCCCGATCACGTTTTTTTGCTCCCGAATCCCGATCCCGATCAAATATTTTTGCTCCCGATTCGATCCCGATCCTTCCCGATCCAATCTTTCGGCAATGCATTACAGAAAAAGAAAAGAAAAATGCTTTTATGTTGTCCATTAAGGTTTTTTTTATTTTATTTAAATAACAGTATCCATTCTATCCAAGCTTCTTTTTTCACTTAGTGCAGCATTGTATCAAAACAAATAAATAAATAAAAAAAGCTCATCAGCTTATATCATTTTTAAATATATAAAGACAAGGTGTTTCCCGATCTTTTTCTCCCGATTCCGATCTTTTGAAATCGGCCCGATCTCCCGATCCCGATCTGGGAATCCCTAGGTGTAATGTAACTAAGTATTTTTACTCAAGTACATTTACTTAATAAGTACAATTTTGAGGTATTTGTACTTTACTGGAGTATTTCCAAATGCCAATATATTTACTGCTACTTTTTACTGCTAAAAGGTTAGTTACTATATAGATTTTATTATTACAAAATATACATTAACCACTTCAGCTCTGTTTACTGTAGCCTACATTTCGTCTATTTGAAAAAAAATCAAACCTCGGTTCGAAGTGGAGCGGTGAATTTGAGCAGCTGTACCCTATGTGAGTGAGTGAGTGAGTGAGTAAACTGTGCCTGTGAGTGAGTGGTGAGTGTGCCTGGCCTGCACAAAACAGCGCCCCTCCTTTAACTAGTGTGTTGTGTGTGGCCACTCAAGGTATTGCCAGGCTACGGACATGGCCAGCCAGCCACCCAGCCACCCAGCCACCCAGCCAGCCACCCAGCCAGCCACCCACCCATATACCCACGGACATACCTGTCTATTGGGAGCGCTTTCACCGCTCCAAAAAAAGCTCACAAATATGTTGCCTGTAGATATGTGCTATTTTCAAAAGATTTTGTACCACTATTTTCAACCTCGATAAAATAGGTGGAAAACACACTAGGAACCCACCTGACAACATGCATCTCGGTTGGCGCCTCGGGTTAAAAAGGAGAGCATTTCAGGAAGTTGCATCACAGGACCGAACCACCCCCTTACTCTCACATACGTAGTGCGAGAGAGAGGGGTGTTGCTAATCAATGTCATGTCCTCCTGAGTGACACATCAGTGGGCCCAATGTGTGAGCAGGAGACTATACACAGATAGATAGATAGATGGGTTTCGCACCAAATTCTGGGCTCTGGGTACTTCAACTATTGAAAAATAGCAGATATACAAGCTCACAGCCGCGCTGCGAGCTTGTAGATCTGCTATTTTTGAAAAATCTTGAAAATTGTTGTTTGAATATTTCTAACCCTAACCCTTCTAAGGTGTGTTTTGAAAAACCTATGTTTCTATGTCAGTGGTGCTCAAATGCTTTCATGTGAAGGACCCCCAAAATTATATGTATTTGGCCACGGACCCCCATCTCAAAATATCTTGTTCCAGGGACCCCCCAGAAGCAAAATTTGAGTTACAAATGTTTGCTTAAAAAATACATATATTCAAAGATTTGCACACATTTTCACGACTTTTAAAAAATAGCAGATTGCCGCACAGTGAGCTTGTAGATCTGCTGTTTTTCAATAGCTAAAGTATAAAATAAATAAGGCCCCTCCACCTTGGGCCCTAGTAACTCAGTCCCAAATTCCCCCCCTTGTGACACCCCTGGCTGCATGCTCGTTGCTGGGAGAGATGCAGTAATTGGAGAGGATGCAGGGATGCAGAGAAATGGATTCAGTTGGTCCCTCCACTGCTGAGCCTAGCAGAACCCTGGAATGGAACAGTGTCTGCAGCATCTCATTCCTCTCTATCACTCTCTGTATCTCTCTCTCTCTCCCCCTCACTCTATCACTCTCTCTATCACTCTCTGTCTGTCTGTCTGTCTGTCTGTCTGTCTGTCTGTCTGTCTGTCTGTCTGTCTGTCTGTCTGTCTGTCTGTCTGTCTGTCTGTCTGTCTGTCTGTCTGTCTGTCTCTCTGTCTCTCTCTCTCACTCCCATTTGCAAAACAAAGATGGAGAAACTGAAAGAGAAAAAGCAGGGTATTGTGGTTGAACTCCTGCATAGAAGCCCCAGGGAGCTGTGTGTGTGTGTGTGTGTGTGTGTGTGTGTGTGTGTGTGTGTGTGTGTGTGTGTGTGTGTGTGTGTGTGTGTGTGTGTGTGTGTGTGTGTGTGTGTGTGTGTGTGTGTGTGTGTGTGTGTGTGTGTGTGTGTGTGTGTGTGACTGTGTGTGTGTATGCGTGCGTGCACGTGCATGCGCGCGTGCATGCATGCGCGCGTGCATGAGTTTGCGTGCGTGCATGAGTTTTTGCGTGCATCCGTCCAGGAGAAGCAGGCTGACTGCTGTGCCTGAGACAAGCTGCCTCTGCATACATAATAATTTGCACAACCGAACCGCGGCTATAGGAAACACAGCATAATGAGAAAGGCTGAAACAGTATGAAACACACACTTACTGAATTAGATGTTGTGGCTCGGCAGGCACATTACTATTGATCTAGACATAAAACATACTGTATGAAGCAGCATAAAATAATGAATTGCGTGTGGGAGAGGTTGAGTTTAGACAGTGTATATACTGTACTTAAACTACATTGATTCAAGTGTTGGGAAATAACTTAATAGATAAGGAATATAAGTGAAGCATAAACATCTACTTTTAATCTCATGTGCTCTTAACACCTTCTAAGCCAAGGGGAGCCCCTTAATGTTAAAACCGTACTATATCGCACATCCCCCCAGGGACTCTCAGCCACGTCGTACATTCCCGGACTTTGTCTTTAAAACCGGAATAAAAGCTTTTGATCCGAAAATCGGCGATCGTCTAACCTTCCCTAGTCACCACTCGTGCACTGATAGCTCATGCAGACCGTGCATGAAGCAGAGGTGACGTCAGCGCCTCTCCTTCTCCAAGGCTACTCCCAGCCATCCGTTTGCTGTCTGCACACTCGAGCTCCTACAGCAGCCATGCTTGGGGCTATGCTAGCGAAACTTTTCAGTTCTGTTCTTCAGTCACACATGGACTATTTGCGGGGACATTTACGTGAAAGGATCGCGCACGCGAAACGCACGGGGACATCGACGATCGGCCAAAACCCCCATTCTATCCCAACGGAAATCGAGAAAATCATGGTGAGTTACTGGCCTGGGGGAAAAAAAAAAAGAAAAAACAGCGGCGCTGTTCAAGATGGAGGGGCTGCGGGGTCATGTTTATAAACATAATATTATGTCTCAGATCACAATACAATAATAGAAATGTCACGGCTAATCTACCAACCACCATTCTATTTCGGACGTCAAGGTGTTAATGAACTGACTTGAGAAAATGGTTTTGCTGGGTTTCCTGTGGCAGGCTAATCCATTTGATATTCTACATCTGTAATCGGCTTCCAAATATTGCATATTCATAGCAAAACAATGGATTTTGACTAGGCTAGATTCCAGTTCAATCTAGGCACAATATGTGGCGGACGTACTGTACAATGTCTTTTCTCCATTTTCGATCACTAAATACTTGCTGTATCTGTCTGTTATATTCTTCTGTAATGCCATTTTTAACCACATGAACTCTAGTATCCCTATTCTCTTGTACTGGGTTATATTTAAAGCATTGCAGTAATCCTATTAGTAGACCTTTTAACTGAACTGTACTGTGCTTTTCCTATGCGAACTGCTAATAAAGTGTTCGATCGATCAATCAAAGCACCGGGTCGCACTCGCAAGTTGTAAGGAAACAGGCTTGTTGTTGAAAAAGAAGTTTTAGCACCACAGTAGTGTCGGCTCTCAAGTTAATTCATCAAGTTTTTTGTTCGCACCTTTCAACCGACTGATCTCCCGCCAGTCTGTAGTAATCTGTAGCAGTCTGTTTGGTCGAGAGCTACCTAACACAGCTAACACATACACACCACAGGGTTGCATACATGCAGTGAGTGATTGACAAACAGTCTCATTGTCGCATTGAATTCTGACACGCACTGGATTTAGTCATGTTTTCTGATCGTTAGGTGAGCATGTTTCCATGAAAAGAACATTGTTAACTGGCTATGCAACCATGAGCTACTATTATTTTAATTCTGGCGAAAACCGGGACAATTTTGTAGTGAATGTTGAAAACCTCCAAAAACCTCCAAAACATATTGGTGTTTTGGAGATATTTGTCGGGACATTGGGACATGCAGCTTGAAAACAGGACAGTCCCGGCCAAACCGGGACGTCCCCCTTTATAATGGGTTTCAGCAGGGGTCTTCAACAGGGGGTGCAGGATCCCTAGGGGTTCCTCAGAGTTACTCCAGGGGGTCCTCCAAATCTTTGTGTGATAGAAACTTTTTTCCTCCTTTTTTATATAATATATAATATATTTTTATATTATTATTATTACACACACACACACACACACACACACATTTCGTTGATTCGGGAAGGAACATAAAAGGAGTCACCTTTTGCGTAGACTAGAGAGAGAGATGGCCGCGGCGGCAGCTGCACACTATGTGGTTGTACTGCATTGCAGGCAGGCGTCTTACCTTGTGAAACAACATGGGTCCGTGAGCCTAGCAGGCTCTCGCACGCACGCACGCACGCACACACACGCACGCGCACACACACACACACACATACTCCAGCTCAGCTCAGAAGATCAATTTGATCCAGCTCTGCACTGCTTGGCTGCGTCTTAATCCCGTAATACTCACGATTGCGAGAGCATTCTCTCGCAATCGTGAGTGGCCTCTGTACTTCTGTTTGTGTTTTCTTTTCTTTTTTCAATGTTTTTTCTTACTCTGGGAACACAACAATACGGCACTCAACAACACCTTGCTTTTCATGCTCGTTATACTCACATATGGAGGGAATTCAATCAAAAACAATCTGACACGGAATCACAAGTCTGTGTCGTCTTATGTGTGCATCATGGTGGATGTGCATGAGGTAATGACGGACTTGTCACGGTTCAACGAGAGATACAGTGTACCGAGGGAATGGATTCACCACGCATGCTGTAGCAAACCCCCACAAATTGGCCTGTGTATGTCTGGGGTTTGGGGTGGGGGGGGGGGGGGGGTGTACTGTATAAGAAATAAGTCCTCAGCTGTTTCCATACGAAATCTGTTTCATGTTGAAAGTGAAAAGGCAATGCTTTTTGCCTTCTCTGAAGCCAGCGGGTCTGGGGGCCAGCAGATATCCCGTTTTGTAACACTCTAATGCATTTCTGAGTGCTCGAGAGTCGAGGCGGCAGCGGGCGTTCGGCCATTTCTGTCGCGTCCCCCTTTTTTCCTTTGGATCCCCTCCCCTCAACCTTTCATACTGTTGTTTCCTAAATCTGTGGGATATGCCTGATTTGTGCTCTGCTGTACGTACAACAACAGTGTGTGTACGCTCGCTTGAAAATAGCAGATCCACAGATTTTACAGGCCTGTGTAGACATGTGACTTCTTCATCACTGGTTATTGTACGTATAACACCGCCTTACGACAATGTAAGAACTGGGCTTCACACTGTGGGAAGGAAAGCGGGACATCGTCCCAAAGCACTGGGTTCAAACGGCAGAGCGGGGGAACTGGGACACTGTGATGATGACACAGTAAAGGCAGCGACCATAAACGCAGCCTGTGGGTCGGATTCGTGCGGGAGTCCCCAGCACATATTTATGGACTTTTAAGACCCTTTTTATACCTAAAAAGAAAAGAAAAAGGGACCATTACTGCATCAAAAGTAATCAACAAACTATACTATACTAGTAAGACACCTAAGGGCGACAAGCAGGTCGCGCCATGTCTTGGCCATCTGGCCAGTGATGTATATCGGACCAGTTACCCATATATGGAGCCCCCTGGTACCCATATACGGAGATATATCAGCCGATATCCCCGTTGTCATCCCTTAGTATGGGTCTGTTATCACCGTTGTCATCCCTCGTTGGCCCCACGCCCAACCCCCAACCTGGAGGGCCAGGTGTTGATTTTTGTCTGGTCTATGACATCTGACATCATAAATACCTTTTATGCCCATATATGGAGATCCCTGTCTGTAGAACCAGCCACACAGATATGGGCTGTCTTCCTCCATATATGGGCATTCCCATATGAAGTCGTGTTACGGTGTTAGATAATATGGGCTTAATTTTGATGACATCAGGGATCTCCATATATGGGCATAAAAGGGATTCTGTCAGTTTGGTTCCCCTGACATCACAGTGATGTCAGAGCGTGATGTCAGAGCGGAAAACCCTTAGACCGTAAAAAAGCGTACACGGACAGACGGCCGGACGGAGATATGATGTGCCGTTTCTCATACTAAACTGCGACCTTTGGTCGCAAAAAAACTGGTCAAACATTGGCCAAATTGTCAGAGGCAACATTTTTGAAAATAGGCGTAGTGAGCTTGTAGATCAGCTATTTTCACAATAGTATTTCAAAGTCAAACTAAATGTAATGCCTCAACTCCTATAGTACCTTCCAAGTGCTTGTCAGGGTGGAGGGGGGTCCCCAGTTGAAATATGATTATTTTGGGAGCTCACGGCCTGAAGAGGTTGAGAACCACTTGTCTGTCTGTCTGTCTGACTGACTGACTGACTGTCTGAACTTCAGTAGACACGGTATAGCTTCCGGCAGGCACAAAGAGCTAGCTAATTCCCCTGACATGAAACGTGATCGTTCAGAAAGATGAGGTCCATTACTCCGCAGAAGATGACTGCTGAGGATGAGCTCTGGCGTCAGTCAGAGCACGACACACTCATAGGCCTCGGTGATCTGATCTGACCTGATGGGATGGGTCTGTCCTAGCCCTGGTCCAGAGCGCATCCGCTGCTCTGCTCTGCCCCGAGGAGCTCAGTAGAGATGTGACGTTCGCCAACTCATAACGCCTCGCAATCGGCTATTTTCAAAGTTGTTACCTCTTTCTTATATTGTTTGACAATTTGGCCAACGTTTGAGCGGTGGTAGACGGCTCCATAGCATGGCCGTGTGTGTATCCGTGTATGTATGTATGTGTATGTGGGTCTGTAGCCTGAGGAATGTGTAGCCTGAGTACCACTGAGTGACCAGAGAGGGTGCTGTCGAGTCTAGCCTGAGCATCAAATGCAATACACACGCACGCACGCACGCACGCACGCACGCACGCACGCACACAACCTCTCTCTCTCTCTCTCTCTCTCTCTCTCTCTCTCTCTCTCTCTCTCTCTCTCTCTCTCTCTCACACACACACACACACATGTGCACACACACACACACACACACACACACACACACACACACACACACACACACACACACACACACATGTGCACACACACACACGCACGCACGCACACACATGTATTTTACCCATATACCTCAACCCCTGCTCCACTCACCCAGCAGTGCACAGCCTCCACCGCTCAGTTCACATGGGTGTGATTTTTTTAATAGATTGTTGATTACTTTTTTCATTTCGTTTTTTATTTCTTTCAGTATTAGGTATTAAAAGTCCTTAAATTGTCACTTTACTGTCATCTAGGGACCCCCATGAGGGAACCGACCCTCAGGTTGCGAACCCGTGGTGTAGAGAACATGGCCTCTTGTTATAGAGATGCCGTCGACAATGACGAGTCCATCCGCCTGTCAGCCCGTGCTTATTCCATCAGGCTGAAATGAGTTATAAAAATGATGAAATCTAAAATGTCCACATCATTATACCCCTATCTTGTATCCTGCAGCTTAAGCGGTGTTTTCACAGTAAATGTTGTCCGTGGAATATCAATAAGGGATAACGCAGAGGACGAAAGCGTGCATGATTGCTGTCCCGAGGCTGAGCATCAGTCTACGAGGCGGCGCCGCCGCCGCACTTAACCACATCAATCCCTACGCTGGGCATGTCATAATAAGCCAACATTTGGCTGCAAACGAGCTTGTAGATTGGATATATTCGCCGAGATTTGTTGTGGGGGGGGGGACCATGTTTAGACCCTTGGGGGACCCCATCAATGAAGTGTATATACACTGTATATCGTCACTGTCGGGCAGAAACCTCGTATCGCCCAAGTTTCAAATTTGTAATTTTTTTCGCAAAGCAAAGCCCTGCTTCATCACAAAAGGCCATTGCACAAAAGTAGTGAAAACAGCAGATCTACAACCACACAACGCCTCTAAATCATTTTTTAAATGATAAATACAAAACGGTTTTGGAGATACAAGGTTTCCACCCGACAACGACAATATTCTACACATTTGTGCACTTTGCGTGAGTGAGTGGATACATTACTCACAGCCCTAAGGATACTGTACCTTGACATGAGCCTGGGTTTAATTGCAAAAAAAGTTCTCGCTATATCCTTTGAATAAGTCAGGATACCCTAGTCTAGACGTGCACGTGTGTCAGTGTGTCGTGTGTTCGCAAGCGAGGGACAGAGCAGTGCATTATACGTGGGTTGGCCATGCACTTGTCCTTTAGGACACTGCAGGAGAAGGGATGGAAATCGGAATCGGCCAATATCAAAAATCTGCAGGTATGATATCAAACCGGCCGAATTGATGACTGCACTGACATAAATACCGGTTTTATGCCAATTGTGTCTATGGCACTGCACAGCATGATGCTCTGGTCCTGTGACTAAAGTAAACATTAGCAAGTAGCAGCCAGTCTACTTAGTGGCAGCGTACAGAATAGAGATGGTGCTGATTACCTTTGCAATGTAAGGATATATTCCATAATCCTGTGTCAATGTCGTCTCCAAAAAGAAGGGGAAAAAAAGCATGCGTCACCTGCTTTCCTCCTGCCTAGCCCAGACAGCCATATTAGAATGGATATTGTCGGTGATTTTGGATATTGTACTATTGTGATTGATTTGGCATTAGTGTTCTTATAGCTTATTGGTACTCAAATTGAAGTATGTCTTGTAGGCCTACTTGGCCTGAAAAAAAGGGTATTGGAGCAACCCTATTTTCTAGTTCGGTATCGGAAAAATCGATTTTGGCAGGTCAGACCTTCATAAAACCGATGGATCGGTATCGGCCAAGAATTTTGCAATCGGTCCATCTCTATACGTGGGTTGGCCATGCACGTGTCCTTTAGGAACCTGTCACACTGCAGGAGTAGATGAGCCTCACTGACAGTGCAACTAGGCTGTATGCACTTGATGGATCTTTGCAGCAAGGTGAGATGCAGATTTCTGCTGTGACATTTCGTTTACCCTGCATGAATTTCTCTGGCGAGATGTAGTAGAGAGAGGTCATGCTCTGGCACTACTTAGCAGCACTCATAGTTCTGCTGGCCATTAAAACAAAAACATATGTGCCGTGGACAATTTGAGCATATTTCAGTATACTTGTATGAGTAGGGATGGGACGATACGCGATATTATCGTTTATTGTGATAACAAAACACTCACGATAATCGTAGCCTGTGCGACGCGTTGCGAGCTTGTAGATCTGCTATTTTTTGGCAAATGTTCTGCCCCAGTATAATGGATTTATGGATGATTATCGCGATAATATCGTAAATTGAGATTTCTTTGGTCCCATCCCTATATATGAGTAGACTCTTGCATATCTTACTTACTATTACTTTGGCAGCAATGGGGGAATAGCTTGCCCTATTTTATCGTTGGACAATGTTGTCTTCCAGTGAAGAGACCTGATCTGAAAACTCACGTGAGCCTGTAGATCTGCTATTTCTTGCGAGACCACTGACTGAACACACATTTTGAAAGTTTTTTTGGTAAAGTTTCTTGGTTTATGCCTTTGCCACATGCAGAGCAGTGAGCTCTATGACCCGTCACCCCGCACGCTTGACAGAAGCAGCTGGAATGGAAATGAGCGCTGTGTGAATCGTTTTGATATTCAGCGCCAGTGAGAGGTTGTAGGCGTCGGGTGTCCAGTGGTGGAGAGAGAGAGAGAGAGTAAGAGAACTGTGATTAAAAAATGCTCACAATAATGGCATTGTAGAGATGTACATTTATTGTGAAATCGTCATATATAGGATGAATTAGCCTTTGTTTAGCTGCAAATCCAGTACCACTGTCTTAAACCCTCTATTCTTGATAAAGCGTGTAAAGAGCTCATTTGGTACGCTCTTATTTCACTAGCACAAATCGAGGCAAAAAAATAGCAGCTCTACCAGTAAGACTCCCTAATCGGGAGATAAGCGACCGTCAAGTCTCATTCAGTCAGTCAGTCAGCCAGCCTGCCAGTCAGTCAGTCAATCCGTCCGTCCGTCCGTCCGTCCGTCAGTCAATCAGCCAGCCAGCCAGCCAGCCAGCCAGCCAGCCATTCAGTCAGTCAGGCTTGCAGCCACAAACAGTGTCAGGCTAATAGCCGCTGTCCGCCTGGGACCACAGCACCCACATCTGGATAGTCAAGCTCCATTACACTCCCAGCTCTGTTTTACACAGAGGCTGCGTTACTGCCTTGTTGACAAATGGCAGCAGAGGTGGTTGTCCGTGATGAGAATCACATAACTCAAGGGACACCCACCCCCACCGTGAATACCATACCCCCCTCGCTCTGCCCCCCTCCCTCTCATTCACGCACTCGCTCACTCACTCACTCTCTACTGTCAGTGGTTGCCATGTCTGTTTATTATCAGCGATCTTTGTTTTTTAAGACATTTTCATGTCAAGGTCCCCCCCAAATTGTACGTATTTGTCTGAATGTATTTGTTGGACTGAAACTATCTCGTGCAGGAACCCGTGTACCAGATTTGTGTTGTGTGCGATATGTCCGAGACTCTCTTGAAAATAGCAGTTCTACAAGCTCACAACGTGTCGCACACGATGTGAGCTTGTAGATGGGCTATTTTCATGCATATAGGTTTAAAGTGCTCATGTGGCCTAATAGTCGCTTTCTTTTAGGCTTGTTTTCGTAGACCTGGTTGCTTAATATTTCTCTCGCGGAATCTCGCAACACTACGTCTACTGCAGCTCTCCGTCTCTCTTTTGACTCTCTCTCTTGATTCTCTCACTCTCCCCTTCTCTCTAACCCCCCATCTCTCTCTCTCTCTCTCTCTCTCTCTCTGCTCTCCCTCCCCAGTGGCTCACTAGCATGTCTCCTCCCAGTGAACTGTGGCAACAAGGGCTTTAGAATGGAATACAGTGGGGATGGCATTAGCTTTTCAACCTTGTTGAAGGGCTAAATGCAGCCCCAGTCTGGTGTCCTTGCTTGCTGTCACACTGCTGCTGTGAGGAGATAAGGGACTCTGGACGGACGGAGGCTCCCCGGCATATAAACCGGTTTCCTGAGCGCTCCCCTGTAGAGAGTGTCCGCCGCCATTTCTGCGCTGTAAACCGCAGCCAGTGGCGGAGTAGAAGTAAAATTATAAAAAAAAATGGGAAATGCTCAAGTAAAGTACAAAATATACTCTAAATCAGGGGTCTTCAACGTTTGAGAGAGAGATGAAGCAGGCACCCCCACAACCTTTTCAGAGATTCCATGTAGTTTCATCGTTTGACAGCACGATCATCAGTGTATTTGGGATTCATGTCAATTTGTGTTTTCAGATATTTAACCACTTGAGCCATCATTACCTAATAAACTTGACATTTTACTCTGTACTTAGTCTGCTCTTTTTCCCCTCTACCCCAAAGCTTGTTGCCGAAAATAGCCGATCTACAAGCTCAAAACGCCTCGCAGTGCGAGGCGTTGTGAGCTTAGATCTGCTATTTTTGGCTAAAGTTCTCCGAATACGGACGCTAGGGTTCAAGTTGTTAATAAAAAAGGATTTGGAAGATTTGGAGGACCCCCTGTAGTAACTCTGAGGACCCCCTGTTGAAGATCCTTGCTCTAAATTGTACTTAAAGTACATTACTTAAGTAAATGTAAGCTACACGTCCACTTTTCTAAATCCATTTACATGGAGAGGGACAGGCCGGAGAATTTTAACAGTCATTTCCTGTTGCATTCTGGGATTTGTAGTCAGGTGTAGGGGTGCTTTGGCGGTGTGGAAAATGTAAGAGATTTCTCGTTGTTGGCATTGAATGAGCCCTTTGAATTGAAAATGTAATTGAAAATAAATACAGAGGACCTGATTCTACTAAATGTCTTCTAAAAGCCCAACAGTTTTCTTAAAAAATTACGTTTCTATGACGGTGGATCACAGACTTTCACGTCAAGGACCATCCAAAACGATATGTATTTTATTTGGCCATGGACCCCCATCCCCCCTCAGAAGCAAAAAATCTGTTTGAAAGAATGTATATTCAAAGATTTGCACCTATTTTCATACGTTTTGTCATTTTGTAATAACAAAATCCCACTCCCTGTATAATGGTTGTATTCAATGCACGATTTAAAGGTCGTAGTAATTATTTCTTCACTACAATATTTCAGCGCATCACCTTTAAAATGATAATTCCTTTTAATTGCCAAAGCCTTTTTTTTAAATGTCACACAGACACTGAGAAAGAAACAAGGTGCTTTATCTTCATTAAAGGTCTTTTCTGCACCGTTTAAATTTGCTATGAGGGGGGTGAAATCCCCCCCCCCCCCCCCCCCCTCTCTGGTGAGAGCCAGGCTATAGAGAGTTGTACTGTACTTTACTTTAGCCATGGCAGGCATTTTGTGGTGCCACAGATCGAAAGCCCATTAATCCCCCCCACATTATATATGGTACATTATCAAATGTTGTTGTGTGGTCATGATGATTCACCAGGAGCCTTGAATGCTTTAACCAGTGAAAAATAGCAGATATACCGCGCTGCGAGCTTGTAGATCTGCTATTTTTGAAAAATCGTGAAAAATCGTGAAAAATAGCAGATATACAAGCTCACAGCGAGCTGCGAGCTTGTAGATCAGCTTTTTTTTTTTTTTTTTTTTGTGAAAATTTGAATTTTGACCCGATTCTGTAAGTGTCTTTTGAATCCTTCCATGACTTTTTGAAAAAACTATGTTTCTATGTCAGCAATCTGGCGAGCAATCGTCAAAGAAAAGGTCCTTTTCACTTAACTGGAGCTCAGTTAGTCTGTTCTTGAGACACTACTATGTCAGTGGTTCTCAAACCTTTTCATGTGAAGGACCCCAAAAATTATATTTATTTGGCCACCGGCCACGGACGCCCATTCAACATATTTAGTTCCAGGGACCACCCAGAAGCACAATTTGAGTTACAAACGTTCGCTTTGAAAATACATATATTCAAAGATTTGCACACATTTTTACGACTTTTTCAAAAATAGCAGATCTACAAGATATGCTATTTTTCACTGGTTAAAGCATTCAATAATTCTAGGCCTAAATGGGTTAATATAAAATAAATATCTTCAGAAATCTCTATGGGTAAAAAAGATGGGCTTTCGATGTATGACACCGCAAAATGGCCGCCACTGCAATGCCCTATACATGCAGTATTTCGTACCACACAGAGGTACAGGCTAGTGGAGGTCCATTTGTGGGGTAACAAACAGCAATGGTTGTTGTTGCCTTTCACAGCGGCAGGACCAGTGCAATATCCGCGCTGTGAAGCAGAAATATTTACCTGAAAGAAACAGTCTCGTAGGTAAAAATCTAAAAGCCTGCCTGCTGTGGCTGTACGTGATGAATATCGGGCCTCAATCTTTTATGGCCTTCCACTGGCTTTTTGCCTGTCCTTGTGTGCGGGCCTGCAATATCTCTGATAGTGATGTATTCAGCATACTGTACTGCCACAGCACACTGCTAACCAGATAGGCAAGCGTGTGTGTGTGTGTGTGTGTGTGTGTGTGTGTGTGTGTGTGTGTGTGTGTGTGTGTGTGTGTGTGTGTGTGTGTGTGTGTGTGTGTGTGTGTGTGTGTGTGTGTGTGTGTGCACATGTGTGCGCGCGCGCTTGCATAGTGTGTATGCAAGTGTGGTTCGTGTTTCTTTTGCGTGTGCGAGAGAGCGACAGAGAATTAGGTTTATTTACCGGGCTGAGTTACTGAAATTAACCACAGGGGGTGGTGTAATTCTTCCAAACAGACTTGAGGCTTTGAATGCTAAAACAAACACATAAGGGTGGGGGGTGGGGGGGGTCTAAACTGCACTGGGTATTGATGTAAAATGCTCTTGGACCAAAGCCAGAGCTGTGAAAGGCAATGAAGGGAAAGCTGTCAGAAACCTCCCCCACCTATAACCACCACCCGCCTCCCCCTGTTGTTGTTAACTCAAGGTTGTATTTTACAGGAGCCGCCCGTATCTGTCTTTGTTGTTGATGTTGTGCTTAGTGGATATGCACTTATATGTCTGCCGGAACTTTAAGGACATTTAAATCACATCTGTCCTTTGACTTTGACGACCCCCCCCCCCCCCCATCACCACACACACACACACACACACACACACACACACACACACACACACACACACACACACACACACACACACACTCTCTCTCTCTCTTAGGGATGGGACGATACGTGATATTATCGTTTATCGTGATAAAAAAACACTCACGATAATCATATTGTGGAGATTTAATTTATCATGATATCGTCCTCCGCCATGCACTGGGATCAATTCACCTTTTATTTTCCGAGCTGCATATCCGGTTTAATTTAAACTCTCTATTATTGTTAAAAGGTACTTATAATATACTGTAGTTACTTGATACAGTCTTTTTTCACTCTCTATCAAATGTCTTTGCCAACAAATAGCCGATCTACAAGCTCACAACGTGTCACAACGTTGTAGATCTGCTATTTTTTGGCAAATGTTCCACCCCAGGACAATTGATTTTGATTAACGTGATAATATCGTAAATCGTGATTTCTTTTGTCACAATAATCGTGATATGAAATTGTCATATCGTCCCATCCCTACTCTCTCTCTCTCTCACACACACACGGACACACACTGCCGATGTGTCTGCTCTGCGAGGCTGCAGTCGTACTTCACGGCTTATGCACGGCTATTTAGAGGTGGATTAGGAGGAGGACATTGTTGGGCGTTTGCTCGTAAACACAGCGGGGAGACTGTGTCCTCCTCCTCGTTGTCGTCGTGGTTGGGACATCCGCCAGCACGCGGAAGTGCCAGCTGATCATCCTTTAGTTAATGGGCCCCCATAATCCTCCGTGAACGTCTCGCGTTGTCCCCCTAGGAGGAGCTGCAAGGGAGGGGATTGTGTTTTGCAATCAGCGTGCATTAAGAGCTGACAGTTTAACTGCTGTTGAATACTGTAATAAACCATGCCACTATTTTGTGCATCGGATGGAAAGATGGAGATGGAGAAAAACATTTTATTATGTAAGCCATTTACCATGAGAGGGAGTGGGTTGTTGGCTGATTTACCACTGTTTCAGGGTTGTGGCACGAGGCAAAGCCTCAACCCTGCAAAACAACCCTGAAATAGTGGTAAATCAGCCAACAACCCACGACCCTCGAATAGTAAATTGCTTTTCTACCACTTCTACCATATAAATGAAAGAAAACACAGTGGTAACTTGCAAGGTTATTTAGTTACAATCATTAATTGTTTCAGTGGGCGGGGTCCATGAGCCAACTCAAGGTTGTTGACTGATTTACCACTGTTTTAAGCCAATCAGAATCCAGTATCTGAACATGTGACCACAAAAAGTGGTAGAAGAATGTTTTTTGTCTCTCTCTAACAATGACTCGTCTTTCTCTCTCTCTCTCTCTCTCTCTCTCTCTCTCTCCCTCTCTCTCTCCTGCCCTTCATGCCATCATCGCCACAGGAAGTAGAGGTCAGTGACTGTTTTGAAATTGTGTGCTGTTTTCTTTTTTACTTTTTAAATTGTAAGCCAGTGGTTCTCAATCTTTTCAGGCCGTGACCCCCAAATTAATAATATTTGAACAGGGGACCCCCCACCCTGACGAGCACAAAGATTTGAGGCATTACATTTTGTATAAGGGGCTTTTAAGCCGTGACATCATTTTGTAGGCAGAGGAGAATCTGCCCCCAGAGCATTTTCTGTCCCTCGCTATTTTCAACAGATCCGAGACAAAAATAACGACTAAAGTATAATTCTAACACTTTCCTTTCAACAACAAAGAGAAGAAAAATGTGTAAATAGTAAAAAGATTCACGGAAACTGGGGGCAGAAATGCTCCTCTGCCTACAAAATGATGTCATACTTAACAGCCCCAATCGAAAATAGGAGATCTACATGCTCACAACGCCTCGCAAATGCGAGGTGTTGTGAGCATGTACTGTAGATCGGCTATTTTCACAATTTCTGCCTCTAATATTTGACAATTTGGCCAATGTTTCATTTGTCATTTTAGAGGTATTAAATTGTCACTTTAGAAATGTGCAGATACCCTCTATACACATAACTTTATTTTGGTTTGTTTACTGTTTGAGTGAGAAAACAATGTTGCACATTAAGTTAATCATCTGGGGACCCACCAAAATAATTTTGGACCCCCCTGGGGGTCCCGACCCACAGGTTGAGAACCACTGTTGTAAGCGAGGGAAAGCCTTCTACTTGATGTGCCGTAGGCTGCAGAGGCCATCTGTAGCGACGGGACGATGATCGCTATTATCGTTAAAACACTCCGAGATTTACATTTATCGTGGAATTGTCAATCATCATTGTCATTCATTACCACTTAAACCCTCTAGATACTTGATGAAACGTGACCTGTGACAAGGCTCTTGTTTCACTCGAACAAATTGATTCGCCGAAAATAGCAGATCTACATGCGCATCGTGTGAACTTGTAGATCAGCAGTTTTTTGCGAACGTACCCCACAGAATATGGATGCCGGGCCCGGGGTTCAAGTGGTTAAACAAAAGTGTTTCTTTGTAATTTGTATTGATTATCGGGATAATATTGTTAATCGCAATTTTTACCAATAATCGTTGCACGTCATTTTCATATCGTCCCATCCCTAGTCATCTGCCCATCCATCAAATACAGCTCACGTCTCAGCTAGAGATCTACAACATGGACATCTATAATAATGACCATTATCACTTCACCCCAGCAAGATAAGACTGATGCGCTGGTGGGCCGCTCTGCACCAACACAGAAAGAAATGGGTCAAAATGCATACAGCAAAGCCTGCTGAATTTGTATTATATTAACCAGGGACGCTGATCTAAAAAAACTGAGTCAGTTTGCAAATAGTCCCTCTGCAGCAGTAAAGGGAGACAAAATGGGACAAAAACTTTTTTAAGAGATATACTCAAGCTGTCATCTTCTCGCCCCAGTCTGGAGATGGGACGTTTGCGAACGAATCAAGTCTTTTGAACGGCTCTTTGAAATGAACGATGGGATCCGGTTCGCACTATAGGGAGCCGTTCCTTTTTAGCTGTTGAGCGGGGAGTAAATTCTGTACTTGAGTTAAAGTATTAATACTGCAATGTAATAACGTCAGTCTGGAATTGAAAATGTTCGTTGAGTAAAAGTACAAACGTATTGGTATCAAAATGTACTTAAAGTAGCAACCAGTAGTAGAAAGTAAGCCCTACTCATAATGCAGAATGTCCCGTTTCACAAGTTTTCCAATGAATAAAATGTAGAACGATCATTTAAAAAATAGCAGATCTACAAGCTTACAATGCGTCGCGTTGCAACGCATTGTGAGCTTGTAGATCGGCTATTTTCAAATGCCGGAAATGTACAGTATATATGGCCAAAATGTCTATAGGGTTGAAGTGATTTGTAATTATAATCAAAATCTATAAATTAACTAAATAACTAAAGTAACTAAATTACTCAAATGAGTCAGTCTTTTGAACTGCTCTTCCGGCTCACTTAGAGCCATAAATCTCATCTCTACCCCAGTCATTTCACTTGGAATGTTAAAAATGAATTTCACTGTTGTTTTGGAACGAAAAGATTATCTTGATATTTTTTTAATCACGCTTCTTTTATCCAGGATATTAACTCATTCTGGGCGATTCCCGTAGAAACCGTAGATTTCCCGCTGTACCGCGGTGCCATGCCCGTCGAACCCGGAAGTTTAATTAGCTTTAATCATTATGAAAGGATTAAAATTATTATCGCAGATTTTCGCTGATTCTGGCTCTTTAGGCCCGCCCCCCTAACTGTATCCGGTCATTTCCGGTCTGGACCGGATCTAGCTTTCCGTATCCGGTCTGAGCCTGGGCCATAGTCCCGCCTCCGTTGGTTTACAGTGTAACAAAAGAGAAAGCTACTCGGCGATGGAACACTCGTTTTTCAATCGGATTTTTGCGTTTGGAAACTTTGATCCAGTCTCTACACGCCTGGATTATGATCCCCGCACATATCGTGCGTTTTGTGCTTGAACGTGTCCACTTGTTACCATAGCGCACAGTTGGCTTTTTTCAATGTTTTTTCATGTAAACACTGGCGGATAAGCAGGGACACAGCGTTGCAACGGATATGTCTATTTCAATGGGGTTTTTTTTATTCGAAAGCTTGTCACCGAGTCTACAGTCTACTAGATGAGTCGCACACAGATTGTGCACAATGCGTGCGCGTGCCCACGTTAAAAGGTAAGGACAATTTGGCAGCTGCTTACTAGAGCTATGTTTAAAATGGCAGCAAAATTGTTAATATGTGTCTTTGAACTGGCACAGTTGTATTGACATTCTTTTAATCTAGCATGTTTCCTCTACATATCGTTGCGTTGGTCGTGTTTGTATCTCATCAGGCTCAGCGTGACGTCTTTTCGAGCATGGCTGCAATTGCGCAGCGCTGTGTGTGTATATTGAGTCAATTTGAGTGGAGCAGTAATAATCCTGAATCTTTGTTTTGTTGAGCAATCTGGTAATTATCAAGGCCACTGACGCAAATGTAATTTCTCCCCAGGACGACTACATTAAAAACGTGGAGGAGAACGCAGGATCTGACGAAAGTAAGTGGAAGAGACTTATTCTGCAGCCACATTTCTGACATTTTCTTTGACATTCAAGTGATAGAAGGAGGCGTTAAGGGACCTTTAAGATAATTTCATGTTGCTTCAGTAGTGCAAACACGGTGAAAGGTTCCTCAGCTTTTTTCCACTGATCGATTCACAGCCTCTTCCATGCATTGTATGCACAGGCAGTGCACTGAGAAGAATGCTCTCGACAGCAGGGGTGTTGCACCAAATTCTGGGCCCTGGCAGCCGATGTTCGCGTTATCCTCCCTTGGGATGGGTCTGTTATTCAGTAAAACCGCAGTAAAACTATGGCTAAACCTAATGCTAAAAAAAAAATATCGGAGCGGCGCCTCCATCTCAGTAGCGTCCTCAGTAAGAACACATGGCTAGAATTCCCAACCCTGTAGTCTCGAATGATATTGGGTCTTCCCAGCTCCTGGGAGCTGGTAGTCAGACTCCTGAGCCTTGGCTAAGGCATGACAGTATTGATAACAGTCCCATCCCAAGGATATGATAACGCATGTATCAGGTCAGGTGGCCCTGGGTACAAGGATTCACTGCGTTATTTTGTGCTTTAACTATTGAAAAATAGCACATATATACAAGCTCACAGCACGAGCTTGTAGATCTGCTATTTTTGAAAAATCGTGAAAAAAGTCTTTGAAGGTTTTTTGAAAAACCTATGTTTCAGTGGTGCTCAAAGGACCCCCAAAATTATATGTGTTTGGCCATGGACCTCCATCTCAAAATATTTAGTTCCAGGGACCCCCCAGAAGCAAAATTTGAGTTACAAATGTTCGCTTAAAAAACACATACATATTCAAAGATTTCCACACATTTTCACGACTTTTCAAAAATAGCTAAAGTATAAAATAATTAAGGCCTCTCCACCTTGGGCCCTAGTAACTCAGTCCAGGCACTTCCCTTCCCCCTTGTGGTGCCCCTGCTCGACAGTGGTGTAAAGTAACTACATTTATTCAAGTACCGTACTTTTTATAGGTGTTTTTGACTTTACAGGAGTATTTCCAATTGTCAGTACTTTTACTTCTATCCACTACATCCCAGAGGCAAATATTATACTTTTACTCCACTAGTTACTAGTTACTACAGCAGGTTTTGAAAATAGACGATCTACAAGCTCACAATGCGGCACAATTTCGAAAAGATGTTTATACGTTTTATTAATTTTAAAACTTTTTGGCACTCTATAAGTACATTTTGATACTTTTGTACCTTTACTCAAGTAAAATTGTTATTCCGGACTATTGCTTCATTGCAGTATTGATACTTTTACTTCAAAGACGCTTGTTCTCAGGTCAATACTTTTAATATTTAAATGGCCCCTCAGTAGAGTGACCGATTCCAACGTTGACTTGAAGCTGCCTCTGTTCGGACACAACCAGCGTAATCAAAACTAAGTGCTTTTCCCTCTTTTGCTCACGCTGCTGTCTCTCTAGCCCAGTGGTTCTCAACCTTTTCAGGCCGCGACCCCCCAAATAATCATATTTTAACTGGGGACCCCCCATCCCTGACGAGCACTAAGAGTTGAGGCATTACATTTCGCATAACAAACACGGTTCTATTGTGAAAATAGCCGATCTACATGCTCACAACGCGAGGCGTTGTGAGCATGTAGATCGGCTATTTTCACAATAGAACCGTGTTATACAAAATCTAATCCCCTTGGTGTCCCCAGTTAAAATATGATTATTTGGGGGGGTTGTGGCCTGATAAGGTTGAGAACCACTGTACTAGTGGAGCGCCGCCCACCTCCAGTACCTCCCTGGTGTAGGGCGTGATTCAGAGCTTCTCCTGGCTGATGCAGGTGGTGGTGGAGTCTGTGGAGGAGAGACGTGACGGGAGCCTTCACTCTCTTCCATTAGAGGGTTGTCCCAGGTTGAAGAGTCTGCTATAATTGCCTCTGCTGTTGAGGGCACAGCTCTGATCTCCCACCAGGCTGCATTTATACCTCTGTGGAAGTCCTGAAAGAGAGAGGAAAAAGAAGAGAGAGAGAGAGAGAGACAGAGAGAGAGAGGGGAAAAAACACATCCATCTTCTCACTTTGAGGAAATCTAAATCAGACAGACAACCTGGGTATAGGGACTTCGAGGTGTTGTTCGGCGCCTTTGGTCTGTTTTGCGTGTGAGGTGGATGAAAAAGACGTGATGTAATGTGTGAAGCGTGAATCATTTAAGTATAAGCTATAAAGTACTATTTCATACACGCGGTGTCCAATTTATCAGGCCCTCAAGGATTACCGAGCGTATTTCTTTTCTGCACAGAGGCGTGCGTGGGAGGTGCGCTGTACTGTACCGCCGCATACACACACACAGTCACACTTTAAAGACGTTCCAGACTCGCCTCAAAGGAGCGAGATGAGAGTGGTTCTCGCTCGCCGTATTATCCCAGTCGTCTGTTCTTATACAACAGGGGGAATAGCTGATGTAGGCCCACGCCACCCCCCACCCCCGGCCACATCAAACAAGAACAAAATAAACCCTCACTTTAGTGCGGGTGAGGTTCATTTGAATATCATCGATTTCATCACCTCATTCCAACTCCCTTTGGGGGCTCATTTCCAGCAGAGCTGATTGATAAGGGCACTCTTCATCGCAAGCTCGATAACACGACGCTGACGGAGGGAAAAAAAGTCTTGCAAGGTGTACTAGCAGCATAGCTCTATATTATATAAGACCTGACAGGAGGCTTGGGAGAGAGAGAGAGCTCTGTGTTGCCTTTTAAAGCGAGCTGATTGAGATGTCAGTGCCACTGCGTGCAGGTAGAACCAGCAGTGTGTTTGAGCTATTACAGTGTCCTTTTGGAACGAAAGCAACAACGTGTTGTAGTTCTGGTGTTCGGTAAAAATAAAAGAAAGAGGGGCTTTTACACTGAAAGAATGGGTTTAAGATTTCCATTCACTGGAACAAAGGCCACAAATTAGAAACAGTCATTTGAAAGATGCTTGGTCATCTCAGTGGTTCTCAAAGGAGTAGTTCACCACTTTTCAACCTGTCTTCATATAATGGGTCCTCACTAATGTTCATGATAAAATATCAAAAAAAAAAAAATCTACTCAGTCCAAGTCTCCTAGGAGAGCTGTGGGAAGTTCAGAATCCATCGTCTTGTGACATCATCATTTTCCCCCCAAAAAAATGTAATCAATATTTTTGAAAAAAATATTTAGATTTTATTATCGCGAGAACAATGGCTTCCACTTTAAAATTGCAACTTTTCAGGAATAGAAAGCCTGCAGTTTCTATAAGCTGGATTGGCAATCGATGATGTCATAAGACGATGGGTTTCTGACCTGCCCACAGCCCTCCTCTGAGAAAAAAAATATATATATATATTTTTGAGTGAGGACCAATTATATGAACATAGGTTGAAAAGTGGTGGAGTGCCCCTTTAAGCGTAGGGTCCAGTGTTGATTTCGCCAACTAAAAATATGACAAAAACAAATTAGCCGATTACCTTTTTTCACTGATGAAAACTAAATAAAAACTAAGCTATCTCTAGTTCGTCGTCAGATGAGCCCTCCATCGTCGCTTCCAGTCATCCTGGTTCTCCATACATCCAGCCAGCTCGTTAGTGCTTTGCGTCTTTCTTGAGTACATGTTAGTGTGGGACGTCCTCGTGACCGGTGCCCATGTGTTGGTTCCCACATGCAGCACCAGTTTGCTGGCTGGCAGCTCCTGGTGTCTTTGGCAGTCCTGCAAGTCTCATTCTCCTGGCTGCTATTTTATCGCTCACCCTTAATATTCCAGCATACAGATTCGTGTTGGTAACATGTGCTATGATGAAGCTATGATGACTAAAAACTAAGACTAAATGTATTGACAATTTCGTCAACAAATAAAAACTAGAGCAAAATGTTAGGGAGGGACTAGTGGAGAAGAGGTCCAGTAGAACTCGAGTGTTGCCCTCTGAAAATAGCAGATCTACAATCTTGTAGATCTAGCTTGTTAGATCTATTTTCAGCATGCAACCAAGGGTAATATCAAAATACATTTTTGTCGAAAATCAACTGTAGATTTAGTCAACTAAAACTAGACTAAAACTTGGGGGGGTTCCAAATGGACCACCCTTACAGGTCTGTAACTCTGAAGACATAAGGCAATACTCCTTCCTGCAGCTGGCCCGGGTTCGAATCTGACCCGGTGCTCCATACTGCATGTCACCCCCCCCCCCCCCCCCCTCTCTCTCTCCCTCACCTGTACCGTCTCTCTCAATCTCTCTCTCTCTCTCTCTCTCTCTCTCTCTCTCTCTCTCTCTCTCTCTCTCTCTCTCTTTCTCTCTCTCTCTCTCTCTCTCTCTCGGAAATAACACAGAAAATGCTGGAAATTAATCTAAATAAAAAACAGAATGTGTAATATTATATTTCACATTACGGCAGAGGTGGAAAATGTACTCACATTTTGTACTTAAGTGAAAGTATCAATACTGCACTTTAGATGTACTCCGTTACAAGTAAAAGTCCAGAATTCAAAATGTACTTGAGTAAAACGAAAGTATTGGCATCAAAATGTAATAAAGTACAGAAAATGGCAGATCTACAAGCTCACAAGAGCTTGTAGATCGGCTATTTTCAAATAGCCAAGGTATAGAATAGGGCCAAAGTGGTTAATGTATGTTTTATAATATTATAATTTATATCTGCAAAGTAACTAGTAACTAAAGTTTTGAAATAAATGTAGTGGAGTAAAAGTACAATATTGGGATCCGAGATGTAGTGGAGTAAAAGTACTGGAATTTGGAAATACTCAAGTAAATTACAAATACCTCTAAACTGTACTTAAGTACAGTACTTAAGTAAATGTACTAAGTTACTTTACACCACTATCTGTCTGTCTGTCTGTCTGTCTGTCTGTCTGTCTGTCTGTCTGTCTGTCTGTCTGTCTCTCTCTCTGTGTCTCTCTCTCTCTCTCTCTCTCTCTCTCTCTCTCTCTCTTTCTCTCTCTCGGAAATAACACAGAAAATGCTGAAATTAATCTAAATAAAAAACAGAATGTGTAATATTATATTTCACATTACGGTGTTATCCACCTGCCACCCCAATAATTAAAATCCCGGTGAAATGTCACTGAGATGCGAGATGCTGCGCACACGGCTCAAAAGAAAGCCACGGCACAGTGCTGACAGCTGGTAAATCTGAAGCCGTTACTGCATAATAAAAAAAGAACGTGACCACATTCTTCCTTTGTACACTTTCATTATTACATCTTCCTCCCACGCGGATCAGTAGAGTTGAGATACAAAGTAGTTGAATGGTCAGCAAAGCCGTCGTATAATATCACCACATTACATCTTTGCCGAACAAAACTCATTAATGTTGTTTTGTGTCATCATTCAGCTTTTTATCTATTGTAGTCACTATATTGGATGTTCAGAATAAAGCTTAGTACAGTACACATCAAAGATTTGCCACAAGATAAAACCCCACTTTGAGACCAATTTATACTCTGTTGTATCTTTGTTGGAAATAATAGGCGATCTACAAGCTCAAAATGTGCCTCAGACGCGAAATGTTGTAAACTTGTATACAATGTTCTATGTGCTATTTTCGCCTTGCGCCACCGTTGCACGACAGGGCATTAAATTAAGATTTTGAACGTTACAAGCCTACTTTCTTATTATTCAAGCTTTGTTTGGCATATCGATACTAAACACATGAATAGATAGAAGCAGTGCTTTTCCGAGCACAGGTCTCCGCCAGGTCAGGTAGGTTATTGTGGCCTCCTGGTGGCGCTATAATAGGCCAATGTGAAAAGGGTGCCATGTCTTCTTCGGCCTTTGACGGCAATCGGATGCTGCATTCATGACTTGAGCCATGTTCTTCAAAAAAATTGTTTAGCAAAAGTCGACCTCCTTATTGCGCTATAACAAGCCAATGTAAAAACAGTGGATTAAAAATGTTTAATTGGCATTTCTTCCTCGGCCTAGTGGGAGTGTGCGTACACAATTTCATGCGTGCATGATTTGATGCATTTTGTTAAAAATAAACCAATCCTGCAAACTTTGGAAGTCCATAGACCCTATTCACGGCCCGCCCACGCACGCGCACTCAGTGAATTTCTCAGCAACTTCCTGGTGCTGACGTCAGCTTTGGAGGGTAAAATAACATAGAAATTGCTGGACTTAAAGCCAACAAATCATTATTTCGAACTGTAAAGTAAATTATAACGCTTTGTGCCTTTTACTATCTTGTTTTCTTGATCATGCTATCCGTATTTGATACATTACTATTCGGAAATTGCATTAAATTTGCGATTTCTGTGTTAACTCTATGGGATATTAGTAGTTTTTCCCACAGATATAAAAAGCTAGATACCTCCTCCACTGCTGCAGTTCATTAGCGCGACTGGTCAAACACCCCTGGCGGAAGTGCATAACTGTGGAACTGCGGAAGGCACTCTGCCCCCTCCAATGGGAAAGAGGGAGTCCTGCCAGGACTGCATCTGATTGGACTACCGAGCTTCCCATTCTGTGACGCACAAGGAAGCGTCCTTCAGAATTCCCAAGAGCCCCGCCTCAGAATTCTGAAGGCTTGCATTGAGTTATTGGGAGGCTTGCCAGGAGTCTTGGACCAGCACCCCCCAGCCGGAAGAGGCGTCTACCTTTCTATGTCTGTGGTTTTTCCCCTTCAACCGTGACGTCAGCACCAGGAAGTTGCGTAACGTGAATTCGGTCAATCGTGGGCAAATCAGGATGGAATCTCGGCCATGCCTTTCGGCCTGTCGGAGACAAAAATTGTTGGTACTTTTTCTTTGTGGGAGAAGAGTTCTATCGCTCATGTACTGACGCTCAGGGCTCCGTGTTCAGAGGAAGTGTGTGGAAGTTCTTGGTCCTCCTAACAGCTCCAGACTAATCTCCAGCGCTCTATGTTCCCATAGAAACAAATCCCCAGCATGTTGATAACAGTTCTGGATGCTGATTAGTGGCTCTCTGGTGAATTCATGAGCACTCCAGGAAGCCTTCTTCAAACTCTGCTCGTAAGCAGCACAGCTTAGAACCCAAATATCTCCAGAGTCCTTCCTATACATATTCATATTGATCAGGGGCGTCACAAGGGGGCGGGGACTGAGTTACTAGGGGCCCAAGGTGGAGGGGCCTTAATTATTTTACACTTTAGCTATTGAAAAATAGCAGATATACAAGCTCACCGCGCTGCGAGCTTGTAGATCTGCTATTTTTTAAAAGCATTTGTGTGCAAATCATTGAATATATGTATTTTTTAAGCGGATATTTGTAACTCAGATTTTGCTTCTGGGGGGGTCCCTGGAGCTAAATGTTTTGAGATGGGGATCCGTGGCCAAATACATATCATTTTGGGGGTCCTTCACGTGAAAAGGTTTGAGCATCACTGACATGATTTGAAATATTCAAAGATATGTCATGATTCTTTTTTAATAGCAGATCTACAAGCTCGCAGCGCGGCACGCACTCGGTGCCGCACTGTGAGCTTGTAGATCTGCTATTTTTCAATTGTTAAAGCACAAAATAATGCGTAATAATGCGTTCCCAGTCTAAATGGGTTAAACCCCTCATTCATGGGGGGTCCGCAGTGAATCCTTGTACCCAGGGCCCAGAATTTGGTGCGACACGCCTGTTCATATTCATATTCATATTCATTCTTCAGACCCAAATCCCGTACAGACAGACAGACAGAAATCGACACCCAGACGTGGGAAGATCTAGCTACAGTAGCTGCTATTTAAGAGAGCCTCCCTGCCATCTCCCCTTGCCTTTGTTTATGTCTGTGTTTACATCTTTTATAACCAGTGCCAGGCCAGGAGGAGTAAAGAGGCATTATATGTTTTAAATCCTGTTGTAATCACAGCCAACAAAAGGGTATGAGCTGAAGCTAGCGCCCAGGCTGAATGTTGTTATTATGCTGTAATCAAAAACATATCACAAAACGCTGTCTTCTCATGCCAGAGCGAAGCTTTCCCTCTGTTCTCTGAGTTGCGCAGCGAGCACGCTATGACGGGTCCTCCCTCCGATGGCTTTCATAAAACATTCATTTGTCACAGTGCACATTTAGGTAAAGGATTTCAGCTTTGATGCACAATCGAGTCCACTAAGGACCCGCTATTAGGCTGCAGGAGGACGCGCTCTGACAGAAATTCTAAAAGCCCCCGAACAAAAAGACGGCATCAGTTGACAGTTTTAAATGAATTTTCCCTTCAACTATGTGCTGTAATTACTGTCATATCTGAAGTGTGATTCATACAATTACATTTAATTGGTGGGTACAATTTAAATCATTGCAGACCTTTCGTTCGTATAATTACACCTTTAAAATCCTCTGAATGATGCTAATTGTGAAGGATAACGGGATGAAAACACACGCAACTGCATTTATTCTACATTGTCATTGTTGTAATTTTTGAAGCTTTTCTACAAAGCAAAAATAAAATCACAGTTCAATTTGTCTTAATCCAATAAGTGACATCAATTGACCAGCTACAACGACATCTAGGCAACTGTGTGCTTCCAATTGTGCGCTGGCCGTGCAGAAGTCAGTTTCCTGTAACCCGATATAGAAACATGGCAGATTTTCCGCTGTGAAATAGGCTTAATTTACGGTCTGTATAGGAACCAATGGTGTGACTCTGTCCATAAGCTTTCTGTGGTATATGGACTCCCTACACAGAACTATACTGGCCTGTACAAAGCCCTGAGGAGTAGTTCACCCCAAAAAATAATTTTCTATCAATTACACAAAGACATCTAGGCTTTAAGGGTTCAAGGGTTCAAGGCTTCATGGCGTGTGTACTTGATTACTTGAGAAATTGGGGTGAACTACTCCTTTAACCCTATCAAACATCTTTGGAATGAACAACGCCAAATGTGAGCCAGGTCTAATCGCCCACAATCAGTGTCTGACCTCGTTAAAGCACTTGGACACTAATTAGTAACTGTAATTAGAAAGGGTGTCAGCTGACGTTTGGTCATATATTATATTACTGTGTATGTCAGATAGGCCTGGTTGCCCTTGGTGTGGGCTATGCAATCCCAGTGGTTCTCAGCCTTTTCACCGCTCAAAAATGTATGGAATTTTCTTGAACATTTCACAAGTTCTTTTGAAAACGATATTTTTTTTATTTTATGTTTGAAAATATTAATGAATAATAATAACCAGTAAGACTCCCTAATCGGGAGATAAGCGACCGTCAAGTCGCATACACAAAAGGAAATTGTACGGTATATGGGAAATGGGACAGATCCATGTTGATGACATGACTTTAATATGTATATGTTACAGTCAGTTTGGGTAACTCAGTCAGATCGTGGTAAGAGCGCTTGTTTTGTCGTTCACCACACACCAATCACCACCAGATGGCGACAACAGCCATTCACTAGTGTAGGCGCTGACGTCACTCGTTTGCGACTCTCTTTCTTTATTTACTAGCCTAGCTCGGCAGTGTTTAGCCATTAGCTTACTATGCCTTACTCTAACCCTAACCCTAACCTTAACCTCAGTAAAACTATGCCTAACCCTAACCCTAACCCTAACCCTAACCTCCGTGGGGTGAGGCGCTATCATTCCTGCCGACGCTACGTTGTTGTGGCTCAAAGCGACCGCTTGTTCCGCCCCGCGCCGCACGACGAGTGCTCCGTTTCTCGATCTGACTGTTTCTCTATCTAACCGTGACATATACACTACCCATACAATTGCCCGACCCAGTGTTTAGGAAACAGCGGCATATAGACTAAGCTTCTGTGCCATGCTGACTCAGGCTTTCACACAGCTTAGAATTCTCTGGCCGACCACAGCTTGTCATTGCCTCTCACATTCATCTGAGCCCTGTGTGTTTCTCCAAGGCCGCTTGCAGCGAGGGGAGGAAATGGATTGGGATGGACATCTGACACACGCACGCACACATACACAAATACACGTGCACACGCACACACACACACTCTGGCCCGGCAGTGAGTGACCACTGCGCTAAGGAGGAAGGTGTCTGTTTCCACTACAGCAGGGGTCTTCAAGGTTTTTCAGGCCAAGGAAGGACCCCTTAATGGAGAGAGAGAGATGAAGCAGGGACCCCACCCCCCACACTATATATTGTATAAAATTGTGTCGGAGATTAAACGTTTTCATAGATTTCATAGACTTGACCTTTCACTCGGTACTTGATCTGCTCTTTTTCTGCTATACAGTCTATCAGTGCTAATGGAACCAGTGAGGCTTTAAAGGAGAGAAGGAGAGAAGAGGGTAGGAGAGGCCAGAAGAACGGGGAGATGGGGCATGTGGAGAGGGAAGAATGAAAATAGTATTTGTATTTGGTCGGTGAAGTGGTTATACAGATTTTTATGCTATATATACTAATTCTGCTGGGGACCCGCTGGTAACCCCTCAAGGGCCCCCACTTTGAGAGCAACTGCTCTAAAAGGAGGAGAGAAGGAAAGAAAGAGTGAGAGGAACTGGGAGATAGAGAGAGAGAGAGAGAGAGAGAGAGACAGAGAGGGAGAAGAGTAAAAATAGAACAGGACAATTTATGCGACGACCCGCCAAGTCTCTTTTCCGCTTGGAAATCGGTTATGGTCGCTGAGCGACACCGCCTCAGGACGAAGCAGAAATTAGGCTTAACCACTTAACCCTCATTATGGTTGAGAGGAGTCCCTCAGGGCTCTATACTAGTGTATTTTCTGTTTTCTGTTATTGTGGGGGAATGCTTTCGCCGGAAAACTGCAAATTTAGCAGAATAGCAGACCTCAACGCGTCGATCTGCTATTTTCCTGCGAAAGCCTCTTCCCCCACAATATTGACGCTGGGGTTTAAGTGGTTGCGGTCAACACTCTGAAATCCACATCACAAAATGGCACCACACGACCGATGACAAATTAACGCAACTTCATCTGTCCTCAAGTCTGTAAAACCTGAGCTTCCTGACAACCTTCTGCTCGGCAAAAGCTCGTCGATCTGCTATTTTTCGGCAGAAGCCTTGCTTCCCCCACAATACGGATGCTGGGGTTTCAGTGGTTAAAGAGACGAGACGAGAGAGCGATGGCATGATGGCTGGGAGGGGAGCGAGGGGACGGCTGGATAGGGTGACATGGAGGGAAGTGAGATGTGACAAGCTGAGAGAAGGGGACACTCAATCAATCCTGTCAGGCTTCTCCGGCAATCAGAGAGACAGCCAGCCGCTGGAGACGGCATGCAGCCACCGCTGCCTCATGTCTGCTGCCTATTAGGAGCAACTTTTTTATGAAAAGTCACTCGTAAATATTGGCAGTTGCGGCCTTGAGTATTGCAGGGTTTTTCTGGGAGGGGTTTGTTTTTCTAAAGTGTTGTTGCTTTATTTGCGCTTGCTTTCTTAAATGTTGTTTAAATAGTGGTCCTCAAACATTTTCTTGTGAAGGACCACCCAATTTTTGTGCCAGGTACCCCCGTAACAGATCGCGGCTGGTCGCTTCTTTTTGGCTTTGTTTAGGTATAGACCCATGGCCGCTTGTTTCTGTATAGCAAAATCTGGCAACTGCATGCGGTGCTACAGTATATTGATGAGGGAGGCTGCCTCGCTAATGATGGTAAAGCCTGCATGTTTTCTGCAGTGCTGACTGCAAAATCAATGAGACTCATTTTGTGAGCACTGGCGGATTATTTATTATATTATATAAAACATTTCATGTAAAAAAAAAAAGAGGTAGAAAAAAATAAAACAGGGAGAAAGATAACACTTTTTAAGTGCTTTGTTTGTAAATGATTGCTTTTAAGTCGAGGAGGTCATTTTAAACACCAAACATAGAGTACGCATAATACATCACTTCACTTGGTAGTACAGACTCTCCACTTCTGTTTGTTGAATATAAGGTACTAGAGTCTGAATCCATTTGAAAGTCAGAGAGTGTATAAAATGAATGTGATCGAACCGGAATGGTTGATTTGGTTACATTTGTAAAAAACATACCCGGGGGAGATGGAATTACTGTACTTTTCTGCAGATCAGATGGCCTTTGTCCTCTGATGAGTGCTTAGTGGGGAGATGTGTGGGTTTAAGTGACAAAGTACATTTACTTTACTTAAGATTATTATTTAAAAATAAATCATATTTGCACTTAAATCTTTTTGAAAAATTCAAAAAGTTGAATTAAGCAATTCATCAACATTAAATAGAAAATGTACTTTTGAAGTATTCAAGTACTCCGTTACCTCAAGTACACACTTGGCAGGACAAATTTCACTTGTCGTTGTTGAGTAATGTTTATAACCAGGAATATCTACACTTTCACCTGAGTGCTGCTGGGGTTTGACTCTGAGGACTTAGTCAATATGTCCGTACAAGGACAAATCTTGTGTCCGTGGCAAAGACTTGGTCATGTCCCTGGTAAATTTTTGATTTGCACACCATTATAATGTTCTTATTTTGATTTTGAAGACACAACTACAAATGAAGTCTTCTGGTTTTCTTCAGAACATGTATGACACTGATTTAGCCTACTATGACTCTATATAGGAGTCCAATGACCATCACTAGTGGTTCTCAAATGTTTTATTTGCTAGGACCCCCTTATCCCTTTGAGCAAGGGTCTTCAACAGGGGGTCCTTCAATGATCCTCTGATTGTTTGGCACACGCACACCATTTCACTTGTTTTACATTAACCACTTGAACCCTAGCGTCCATATTCTGAGAACTTAAGCCAAAAATAGCAGATCTACTGATCTTGTAGATCAGCTATTTTGGCAAAGAGGTTTTGTAGAGGGGGGAAAAAGAGCAGACCAAGTACAGAGTGATAGCAAGGTCAACTTTATTAAGTATTGACGGTTCAAGTGGTTAAATATCTGAAAACACAAATTGACATGAATCCAAAATACAATGATGATTGTGCTGTCAAACGATGAAACTATATGGAATCCACGAAAAGGTTGTGGGGGTCCCTGCTTCATCTCTCTCTCAACTAAGGGGTCCTTGACCTGAAAGCGTTTGAAGACCCCTGTCTTAGCGTGTACAAATTTCAACACTCTCAGAGTTACAGACCTGTTATAGTCATTCAGGGCTAGGTCTTTATGTGTTTCTGGTAATATCATTGTCCATTGTCCACAATGTCCAGTCATTATTATGTCCATGGTAAAAATGGGATCTGGAAAAGAAAATGTCCACCACAAGCCAGCATAGCGACGACCCTGTCCACCACTGTTCATAGTGCTGACTAAAAGAATTCAGCTTTGATTGGCATCTCCCATGACCTCTTACCTGTGTGTGTGTGTGTGTGTGTGTGTGTGTGTGTGTGTGTGTGTGTGTGTGTGTGTGTGTGTGTGTGTGTGTGTGTGTGTGTGTGTGTGTGTGTGTGTGTGTGTGTGTGTGTGTGTGTGTGTGTGTGTGTGTGTGTGTGTGTGTGTGTGTGCAGCTGTGGACACCACCAAGGACCCCTGTCAGAAGGTCAAGTGCAGCCGCCACAAGGTGTGCGTGGCTCAGGGTTACCAGAGGGCCATGTGCGTCAATCGCAAGAAACTGGAACACAGGTAGGTGGAGCAGGCCTGCCGGCCCTGACCATGCTATTTGTGTCAAAGTATAGTGTGTGTGTGTGTGTGTGTGTGTGTGTGTGTGTGTGTGTGTGTGTGTGTGTGTGTGTGTGTGTGTACTTAAGTACTGTAAGTACGCTTTTGAGGCATTTTTACTTTAATTTCCAATTTTCTATACTTTTTCTTCTACTCCACTACATCTCAGAGGCAAATATTGTACTTTTACTCCACTACAATTATTTGAAAGCTTAAGTTACTTTGTAGATTTGGATTATTATTACAAAACATACATAACCCTCTTCAGCCCTATATATAATATATTTTGGCCTTTTAAAAATAGCAGTAGATTGGCTATTTTCAAAAGATTTGTATACAAATGATACATTTGAAAACTTGTGAAATGGGACATTCTGCATAATGAATACTTTTACTTTTGTACTTTAAGTACATTTTGATACCAATACATTTGTACTTTTCTCAAGTAAATTTTGAATAAAGTAATTTTACTTGTAACAGAGTATTTCTACATTGCATTTGGATTGCATTTTTCCACCACTGTGTGTGTGTGTGTGTGTGTGTGTGTGTGTGTGTGTGTGTGTGTGTGTGTGTGTGTGTGTGTGTGTGTGTGTGTGTGTGTGTGTGTGTGTGTGTGTGTGTGTGTGTGTGTGTGTGTGTGTGTGTGTGTGTGTGTGTGTGTGTGTGTGTGTGTGTGTGTGTGTGTGTGTGTGTGTGTGTGTGTGTGTGTGCGCGCTCGCGCGCGCGCAGGCACATGCACACATAAACAAAGGCAAAGGGGGCTTGAGCCCCTGCCCTTTTACACGTCTGTAAAAGTGCGCTCTCCACACCATGAACGTAGTAGCACTTACTAGTTTGAGAGAAATGCAAATGCCCCCTTTCCATGCAGCATTCAAGAGAATCGCCTCTCCCAAACACTCCTGGACTTGAATGCTGCATTTTATGTTGAAAGAATTGCATCTTCAGCATTGGCTTGAATCTTGATTAACGTCACTGTCGGGTAGAAACCTCGTATCTCCAAGTTTCAAATGTGAAGGTTTTTTTTCGTAAAGTAAAGCCCTGCTTCGTCATACAAGGCTGTCGCACAAAAGGAGTGAAAACAGCAGATCTACAAGCACACAACGCCTCGCACTGCAAGGCGTTGTGTGCTTGTAGATCGGCTGGTTTCACTAGTTTAGTACATTTTTAAAATGATAAATACAAAATGAACGGTGTTGGACATACAAGGTTTCCAACCGACGATGACGTTATACTTAGTTGAGTGCGGCATCACGCACAGAAAATCTTTCCGAAAATGTTCCCAAGGCCCCCCGGCCCACATGAGGCTGAGAGCCGCTGTCTTAATACCTGAGCTTCATTTCATGTCTGAGAGGAGTGCAGGTGCTGCATGATGAAATACGGTGGCCACATCTTGCCCTTCTGGATGTCATTAATGTGGATTCCCCTCCTCTTGGTTTGATGTGGCCCGGCGGGTCATTCTCTCTGCACTGTGACAAACATCCCTGCCCTGCGTCGGACACGTCCACTCCCACAGAGACCACTTAGCCTTCTGCAGCTCACTGCACTGGAAGATATTTATCTCTACCGACCCACCCGTATACACACTTATTCCAGTTTGACTGTGGGGAGGAAAAGAGAGACGGTGGCCACTAGGTCCAATCTGAAAGGATTCAATGTAGTGAGTCATTGCTACCTGCAAAAACAGTGTTGGTTTTGACAGAAGTCGACTAAGTGTCATATGATTCTGGTCGACTAAATCTACAGTATAATTTTGTCAACTGTAGAATTATTTTGGCCTGCCATGAAGGCGTTGTAAAGACTTGTAATGCCTTATTATACACTTGGCTGCATGCTGAAAATAGCAGATTTACAACTCACAATCAGGGGCATAGTTCTGCTGATTTAAAATGACTCCAATACGGAAGTAAAACTTCCTATGATTGGCCGCTAGTTGCGCTGTTTTCCCCCCTGGCCGATCGCAAAAAGAATTGTTCTCCATTGGATCCCATTCATTTTCCCCTTTCGTGTTCTAACCTTAATTAACATTTTCATGAATACTTTATGGTTCCTATCGCTAGTTAAAAATTGCCTTTCATTCACCATCATATGCGTTTTGTCGACATTTGGTCCAATTTATTTTGCAATAAATGATAAAGTTGTGGGGGGTGTGGCCAACTAAACTGATACCTGCCGGCTGTGTTCTTCTTCGTGTGCTGAATTTCGGGAGGCTCCGACCACATTCTCCCATGTATCCCTGCGGTTGCATGTGACCGTTGGCAGCCAATAGCATCCTTTGGTGCCTTTACAATCTATTATGGCAACACCCATGCCAAGGACCCATATTATGTCATTTGCGCTGCATAGAAACCAATGGCTTCGCTTTGTCCATATATTTTATACAGTCTATGCTCACAATGCATCGCTGCGACCCGTTGTGAGCTTGTAGATCTGCTATATTCAGACACCCGAGTTCAACCACACATAAAATGACTACGACTGGTACTTCTCCACCAGTCCCTCCCTAACATTTTAGTCTAGTTTTTAGTCTAGTTGATGACATTTTCAGAATATTTCGTTTTAGTCATCATAGTTTAGTTTTCATTTAGTTTTCGTCAGTGAAAAAAGATAGTCATAGTTTTAGTGGACGAAAATCAACACTGCAGTGCAAACTAAATGGGTAACGACTGGCATTCATATTTTGCAATAAAGGCGGCTTCCTCCAGTCGATGTGTTGCCTGGTTCCAGACCATAGACCCCGCCCACTCTCAGAGTGGACTGTTTCTCTGGTCTGGAGTTGAGTACATGAATCGGCAGTTTAGCAGCCAAAAACTGCGGCTGATCCAATGAGCGTGGGGGGTGGGGGTGGGTTTATCGAATATCCAATCCGCGCAGCAGTTGAAACGGTTCAAACGAAGTTCACACACACAGGCAGGCTGAGGCAGGCACACACACGCGCACGCTGATCACCAAGCTGTTAATGTTGATTACATGTTCCTGGTCGCAGTTCTGTGTGGAAGTAGTCACTGGCACAGACAGAGACACACACACAATCACACACACACGCCGCGAACGTGCGTCGCGTTCACCGTGCGTCGCGATCACTCGTTCGTGGTCGTGCACGCTCTCAAAAAAGTCCCTCCCCCGTAGATTGCTCAGAATAGGGCACAGTCTCAGACTAAAGCGTGAGCTGAGTCTGAAATCAGGCTAGTCGATGTGTGGAATGACGGGCAACGAGCGCGTACAGGGACCACGCTGAAACCTCCTCGCATCGTTCATTGACAACCTCAGTCAGGAAGTCAACACAGTAGCTGACAATGCCTGTGGGTTAGGCTCAGTGAGCATATATGAAGTCATCCACTGTGTTAGCGAGTTCATCAAGCAGTGCAAGCTATTTGGGGCCATGGTGTCTCTTATAGATGGATTATGTCCGTAGGGCCTTAACAGGAGAGTCTATTGGTTTGTTATGACACCGTGTTACGTTGCAGTGGAGGCTTTTTATAATAGAAAGCGATGCTGTACAACTTCAGTAGGATTGTGTCAAGCAAAAGCGCTGCGTGACATTTGCAATTTATATGCTGGGTCACTCAGAAAGTAAATGTTGTTTAACCACTTAAACCCTCTATACTTGCTCAATTGTTCCTTATTTGGCTCTGCACTTGCACCGTCCCCCCATTCATTCCCCATCTCTCTCTCCCCTTTTCCTGTCAGTCTACAGTACTGGTCCTATAAATAAAGGCATAAAAAAGCCCAAAAGCATATCTAAGAAGAAAAAAGATTTGCTTTGTGGATGCATGCTGGGGGTTCAAGTGGTGAAGAATAGGAACCCACACACAAGCTAATGGCTTAGACTTATTTATTTGAACAAAATAATTATAATAAGACGCTTCAATCCATGGTGGATGTTTGTCAGGTCAATTTGTACAGCATAATTGAGCTTTCAATGTGTTCGCCATCAGCAAGTAAATATTGACTCGTTTTTTCTCTTCTCTCCGTTCCGTGCCTACGTCCTTTTTGCCCTGTCTTCCTCAGATTCAGACATCAACAGCCGAACGCCCCAGAGAGCAGCTGTAAGCCTTGCCCCGTGGCTCCGTCCTCACCCGTATGCGGTTCTGACGGACACAACTACGCCTCCCAGGTATGAACAACAACCCAGGGGGACACCGTCATGATGGCTTGTGGTGGTTGTTTTTTGTCAAAATTCCATTTTTGCCACGGACATGCAAAGTGAGCAGACAATAATAATACCAGAAACACATAAAGAGATAGCCCTGAGTGACCATAACAGGTGTTTAACTCTGAGAGTGTTCAAATGGAACCAAATGGACCCGTAAGGGGTCCATTTGGTTCCATTCGTACACTCAGAGTTATGGTTGTCCTGCAAATGAAACTGAAGAAAAACTGGAGACTTGACATTCAATAATTGGGTCTTCTCTTATGATCAAAATAAGAACATTATAATGGTTGGTAAAACCACCACAAGACCAAGTCTTTACCACGGACCACATTTGTCTGTGTCCGGACATATTAATGACCCCCTGACAACAGCTCGTCTCTGTTTATGTCCCCCGACCCCCTCTTTGACGAGGGAATATTGTTCTCTGCCTAGAATACCCAACGCTGACTTTATAGCCGCTGTCCTCCTCGTCTCCATAAAAACCTTGGTTTAAGAAATGAAATGTGCTCGTGTCATCATGTGAAATAATGAGAGGGGGTTTCAGTCATATAGCGTTTTCCCGTCACGCTGACATGCATTATGTGAGCGCGGCAGGGCCAGCGCGGTACATCACTGCTAGCAGGGGGTTGAGGGGCAGGGCTGGCATGATTAATGGCCGACGGCGGCTTTGAGCGGCACCGCCAAATGCACCGGCCACTGCCAGCATTCTTTATTGATTTATGTATAGTTTTTAATTTTGACCTTGTACGAGGAGGCGTCGGCAGGGAAAAAATGACAACTCACTCCGCCGGGCCGGCCACCTTTCACTAAGCGCAGTGTCTCATCTGAATGAGCAATCGCTTTTTCTGCGGTCACCCCCATAAATATTTTATCTGTCTCCCATGCCTCGGCCTCTCTCTCACACTCCCTCCCTCCCTTCCCCCGTGCCTTGTCAGTGGTGGAAAGTTACAAGTACATTTACGCAAGTACTGTACCTGTTAGGTAAATATGTACTTAAAGTACATTTTTAGGCACTTTCACTTTACTTAAGTATGTCAGTTTTTCTGTACACCTCTACTCCTCTACATTGCTCCACTACAATTATTACGTTTTATAATGTGGTACTGCTACTTTTACTCACAATAAAATAAAGAATATGAGTGCTTGGCTTCCCACGGTCATGAAATTCTTGGAAATATTTTTGAATTGGATTTTTTTTTCCAGGCCTGTGAAAGGCTTGGAATTAATCAAATGTTCTGAATGTTCTAGAGTTCTCACTTCTCACCCAACCCGACTGACGTTTTCGGGCCGGGTCCAAAATGTATGCTAATTAGTCAAGCTGGGCCGAGCTGGTTCCCTAAATTTTTTAAAATCAAAATCTATTGCCCAACAATAAATACATTTCAACTGCCCCCAGTGGCCTACCGGTAAGGCCGACAGAAATGGCAATGGATGTGTTGGATGAAAACCTTCAAACCTTCCTGTTATTAAAGAATAACAGGTGACAATGGCTAAAACTCAATCGAAAATCGGTGATCTAAAATCGTGGCAGTTTTCAAGATGTTTTGGACATTATCTCTGGAGCGGAAGGTCCAATCTGCTCAGTTCAAAGCTTGTTGGATGTGTGGCTTTGAGGACAGTAAGCACACAAGGACATCTTTTCAGGGTTATCGAACCTAAAAGTGTGATAAATGTTCTTGGCTGAGTTTCGGGCCGACCCAGAAGGGCCCAGTTAGGGCCGGGGCCTTCATTTTCAGGCCCGTTGAGAACTCTACCTCATTCCTCCTCTCTCTCTCTCTCTCTGTCTCTCTGCTCCTGTCCTGACAGTGTAAGCTGGAGCAGCAGGCCTGCCTGACAGGCAAGGAGCTGAGTGTGAAGTGCAGCGGCCTGTGTCCCTGTGCCACCGCTCCCACCGCTGCCGTCACACACCATCCCGACGACAGCAAGCACGGCAAGCAGCCTTCGTTTTCACAGCACATTTAGATTTTAGTTTTTATTCATAGTCTTTTGAATACATTTTAGTTTTAGTTTTAGTCATATTTATAGTCATCTGAAAGGTTTTCGTGTTAGTCTAGTCTAGTCTCAGTCGAGTAAATATCATAAGATTTTAGTGCCGATGATTATTTTGGTCGACAAAAATGTTTTTTTGGCGGGCCTTGGTGGCTTCATAATGGCTGATTTTACACTTTGTTGCATGCTGAAAATAGCTGATCTACAAGCTCACAACACATGCTATTTTCAGAGAACTACTGATTTAGTGAGTGTACACCCTGAGTTACAGACCTGTAAGGCTCCATTTGCTTTCATTTCATTTCTCAGAGTTATAGAGCTGTAAAAGTACATTTGGTTCCAAAACATCAATAATTTAGCTGGAGTTAGGGGTCCTTGGGGGGGGTTCCAAGGGGTCCCCGGCCCCCACTTTGAGAACTGCACTGTAAGCGTATTAGCTAGCACACAACGCTATGGCGGGAATCTTCGTGTAGGACACGACTCCAATTTCCTCCCCCATGCAATGTTTACACTAACGGGATCAATACCGGCCAATCTCAGAGATCGAGGTTAGCTAGATTATCCCCCCGTGATGAAAACGGGTCTTTCAATCATGTAGTAATTAATTATTTAGAGTGTACACTATCAGTCATTGCAACCAAACAGTATTGATTGTCCACGGGGCTCTTGGGCAGCATGTGAAAATGCCAATTGATCAAACGTATGAAATGTTACTCCTGTTTTCTCATCTGCAGAGCCATATAGGGTATTTAGTCGGAAGCTGAACTTGGATTTCGATAGCGAGATGCTGTCGGACAGTTAATTGCATAACTTGTGTTTTTCTCAGATCACCAGATAACAGATCACCAGATGACACACCTATGCTTCGTTCACCAGTCACAGTATTGTAGTCAACCCAACATAATCAGCCAACATGCTTTGTCTTGCATCATGTACTAAATAAGTTGACCACAGCAGCAATGGCAGTTATTTGTTTGTTTTTTGTAACTTGTTAATCCATTTAGAACGGGTACACATTATTGTGTATCATTATTTTATGCTTTAACTATTGAAAAATTGCAGATATACTATGGAGTTATTTTCGATTCATTATTGTGTAAGCACCTTTCTGATGTTGAGCAGTTGTATATTAAGAGTTGTGCAGTCGTACCTCTGAATTTGCAGACTTGTATGATGGAATCTGAACGTGAAAAGTAAAAAAAAATCAAACACTCGCACGCTTTTCTTTCTGCAACTGCAAATTCCGGTCTTCAAGCTCGCAAATCGTGACCTTCACGGTTTTGCCAGATTTTGAAAGGGACATATCGATGATTATGTTGCAATATCGCGAGCATGTAAAAATGAGGATTTGCGAGCGCGTAGAAAGGCAGTTGAGGTCGTAAAAGTAAATGTGTGCGTGAATGGGCAGAGCGCACACGTGTATAATGGAATCTGGAGAAAAAAAACACTCTCTACACTTACAGATGTCAGTTTGCAACCTCTCGAATCTTCATGTGCATTTGCTCGCATTTTTTCAGTGTCGCCTGCTCGCTTTTGCCAAATATTGCATCCACATATCGAGGAATATGTTTCAATTTAAAGAGCAACAGTTTAAACTAATCTGAGCAAGTGTAGAAGGGATTTGAGGCTAATCTGAGCGCGAGCAGAGAGTGTCTGTGTGGGAGCGCGAGCGTACGGCTAATCTGAGCGCGAGCAGAGAGTGTCTGTGATGCGGGAGCGCAGGGATCAGCTCTACTGCCTTGTAGGAACTGCAATGATTTTTCTTCACCACCCGGGGGAGCTGTTTTCAATGTGTAGTCAATTTAGACCATTGGTTCTCAAAATGGACCCCCAGATTGACACTTATTAGCCCGCGGACCCCTATTAATCTAATAACCAGTGATCAAGGAAGCCAAAGTTACGTTGTCACTATCACAGAGATTATCTTGTGTTGTGATGTACAGTAGGCTACCTTACCTCTGTCAAAAAGACGTTTCTATTAACATGCAAATTCATCTAATAACAGTGAAAGTAAAGTTGTCCATACAGTATCACTAGAGATTAACTTGTATTGAACCCTCTGCTAACACAAATGCGTTTCTATTAACATGCTAATTAATCTAATAACGATCGTGATCAATCACTAGACATTTAGTCTCATGATCTGTAGGCCTACCTTTGAATGATGCCATCAATCATTAACAGCTGCCAAAGTAATCAACCACCATAATATTGTAACAGTTGACTTTTAATTTGTACTCTGCAATGTCATAATCACTGGTAACCTATTAACCTTATTATTAATTAATAAGGTAACTTCAATCAGAAAACTATATACTACTAAGTGCAGTATGCCCCCCCCCCCCCTTATTATAATTTCCAATACTTTTCATTAACATGTATTGTATGTATTATGGATGTTTTTTATTGACAATAGACTGGTTGCATTCGAGTTGAATGGCTTGGGATAATATATATCCTGTACAAAAGCCTCGCTTTGTTTTATTTATTTGTATTTATTATTTTTTATGTATTATCATTTCATCTTGGTTGGTCTCTTGTGGTGTTCTGTATTTTGCTGGCATCTTCCAAACTGAAGCTGATGGTGGTGTGTTCTGGTAGACATCACTGGCAATGGGCAGGGGAGGTGGCTGTGCTTTCACCAGGAGTGGCAGCTGGGAAATAATAAAAAATACATAATTATAACCACACAACATGACAAATACATGTAACCTATGGCATTGCATTGTAATAGTTACAGATGTTTTCATTAAAATCTTTTCTAGGTTGCCATGCCCAGGAGCAATGCCATTCCCAAGTTGTTAATAACTTTGCTGTATGTGTGTGTGTGTGTGTGTGTGTGTGTGTGTGTGTGTGTGTGTGTGTGTGTGTGTGTGTGTGTGTGTGTGTGTGCAAATGTAACCACATGTATTTATCTATGTACAGTGTGTGTGTGTTTTTTTTTTTGTTTTTTTTTTACCTCATCCCTAAAGTGCATTTAAAACATTTACCTGGTAGACCGGGTACATTTCAGCAGGTAACAGGTATAACAACACATCGGTTTTCTGGGCCTAGAAAGAAGGGGGGAAAACCTGGATCAAGCACATATAGTTTTCTGAAGTTATAACCATTACAAGGATATGTTATCACTGCTTCCTGAGAATTATGCATTATTCTCTGTCCTATACAGAGATAGAGGGGCATATACTGTAAACTGAAATGGGATTGAGTGTTCATTACAATAATAGGTTAACAGTGATTATGACATTGCAGGTAGAGTAGCCTACAAATTAAAAGTCAACTGTTACAATATTGTGGTGGTTGACTACTTTGGCAGCTGTTAATGATTGATGGCATCTTGTAAAGACAAATCATGAGACCAAATGTCTAGTGACTGATCACGATCGTTATTAGATTAATTAGCATGTTAATAAAAACGCATTTTTGTTAGCAGAGGGTTCATCACAATACAAGTTAATCATACTGTATGGTATGGACAACTTTACTTTCACAGTTAGATGAATTTGCATGTTACTAGAAACGTCTTCTTGACAGAGGTAAGGTAAAGGTACTGTAGGCTACATCACAACACAAGATCTCTGTGATAGTGATATTGACAACATAACTTGGCATCCTTGATCACTGGTTATTAGATTAATGGTTATTAGATTAATGATCATAGGGGTCCGCGGGCTAAAAAGTGTCAATCTGGGGGTCCTTGACATGAAACATTTTGAGAACCTATGGTCTAAGTTTAGCGCTGGTCCGTCCATATATTGAATGTTATGGCTCAGTAGTTTTGATCTTCTTGATCCAAAGCTACAGTATGGCTAATATAAACCAAGGCAGCCTTTTCACTCATTCACCTAAAGCGACGCAACATCAACGTTTACTAAACAATGGTGAAATCAATCGTCTAATAAACAATAACTAACTTACCCTGGGTGTCGCCTGTAAGTTCCCGACGTTCAGTTGTTTGTGTTAGAGATGGATGGGACGTTCGCGAACGAATCGAGTATTTGAACGGCTCTTTGAAATGAACGATGGGATCCGGTTCGCAGTAGGAAGCCGTTCCTTTCTAATGAACAGTGGTGGGAAAAGTAGCCTACTCAATTTCTTTACTTAAATAAAAATATCAATACTGCAATCAAGTAGAAGTTTGGAATGTTAATGTACTTGAGTAAAAGTAAAAACGTAGGCTATTGGTATCAAAATGTACTTAAAGTACCAATATTAAAACGTAGGCCTACTCATTAGGCTATGCAGAATGTCCTGTTTCACAGGTTTCCCAATGAGTAAAATGTAGAAAAATCATTTGAAAAAAGCAGAAAAATCTTTTGAAAATAGCAGATCTACAAACTTACAATGCGTCGCTTTGCGATGCATTGTGAGCTTGTAGATCAGCTATTTTCAAATGGCAGGTTTGCACCTATATATGTCCGAAATAAATGTATATAAGGTTGAAGTTATTTGTAATTATAATCAAAATCTATAAAGTAACTAGTAGAATGAGCCAGTCTTTTGAACGGCTCTTTGAAAGGAACAGATCCCAGAGTTCCGGCTCACTTCAAAGAACCATAAATCCCATCTCTAATTTGTGTGGTCTAAATAATAATACTCCTTTCATACGTTCCGGTGCCTAATCACTGTTGCACGTTCCCCAGCAACAACGTTTCACCATGGCGTTATTTTAATTTTGTAATAATATAAATAAATGTTCTTGATTATCTGGCGATTGATTAATAGGCGATCTTGATATGGGGAGTTGACGACACATTGAAAACAGCTCCCCCGGGTGGTGAAGAAAAATCATTGCAGTTCCTACAAGGCGCAGAGCTGATCCCATGGCTGATCCTGTGCTCTCTCGCTTCTCCTCAGTCACACACACACTCGCACTTCCGTAACAAAATTATTCTGCAAAGCAGATTCACCTCACGAATTTGCCTCTGCTCGCGCTCAGATTAGTTTTTACACGCTCGCAAATCGCCGTGTACACTTTCTCAAATCAAGATTGGAAGCGCTCGAATTTTTTCAGTGTCCCCTGCACGGTTTTGCCAGATTTTGAAAGAACATATCGATAATTATGTTGCAATATCGTGAGCGACAGTTTACCACATTTGAGCATGTGTACATGAGGATTTGCGAGCGCAAAGAAAGGCAGTTGAGGCTGTAAAAGTAAATGTGCGCGTGAGCAGGGGGAAAAAACACTCTCTACACGTACAGATGTCAGTTTGCAACCTCTCGAATCATCATGTGCAGATGCTCGCATTTTTTCAGTGTCGCCTGCTCGCTTTTGCCAAATATTGCATCAACATATCAAGGAATATGTTTCAAAATAGAGAACAACAGTCTCAACTAATCTGAGCAAGTGTAGAAAAGGATTCGAGGTCGCAAAAGACGACTTGTGAACGTGTAGACAGAGATTTGTATTTTTTTTGCCTTTTCACGTTCAGATTCCATCATACAAGTCTGCAAATTCAGAGGTACGACTGCACAACTCTTAATATACAACTGCTCAACATCAGAAATCTCCTCTCACGAATAAGTTACAATAATAACTCCATAATATACCATCTAACAATATTTTGTTTCAGGGACCCCCCAGAAGCAAAATTCGAGTTACAAACGTTCGCTTTGATATTCAAAGATTTGCGCACATTTTCACGACTTTTTCAAAAATAGCAGATCTACAAGCTCGCAGCGCGGCTGTGAGCTTGTATATCTGCTATTTTTCACTGGTTAAAGCATTCAATAATTCTAGGCCTAAATTTTAAACAGGAGCTGTGCAGGGAATAACCACATCCAAGCATACTTTTCTTTATCAGAGTTTTATCAGACTACAAATGCTGTTTTAATGATTTTATTTTCTGTTATTGTTCTTCCTCTTGCTGATGTTTGCTGTTTATTACATGTCTGTAAAGCTAAACCACTTTGTAAGTATGTTTGGAAAAGCCCCATGCAAATCAAACAGATCGATAACATTAAATAACCGCTCAAACCGTTATCAGTTCAGTGGATCTGCACACCAATAGTGGATACGCTCGTACTGTGGCCTGTCAGCAGCCAGGTTTAAATGTAATGCTCATTAATGAAGCCGTAACGTTGGTTGTGAAATCCATAACGTACGGCTTTTCTTGCTACCAGATCTTTAATTAGAACAGCATAGTATAAACGTGTTGACAAGCCTCCTACCTCCGTTCTGGTCCAAAAGTGTTAACAAACTACATATGCTGTCACATTATTCAGTGCACATTTCTTTGGTACACTTTGTGTTTTGATTGCTGCTATTCTAAAGGTTAGCTTTCAAACTGCTTCTTGCTACAACTCAGGGAAAGACATCCTATAAATCCTAATAACGTCTGAGTCATTGTCTCTCTGCATGGACTTTGTCAGAGTACCCGTTGTACCCCTCTGTCCGTGTCCATTTTGTGCCCATTTATGGAGATATCTGTCTGTCCTTGTCTATTTTATGCCCATTTATAGAGCTCTCTGTATCTGTCAGAGTGTGTCTCTTTCATGGCCATTTACTGTATGGCGATCCCTGATGTCATCATTATATGGCCTTATATTGGCATGCAGAAAAATGTGCTCCTCGGCGCACAGGTGTCCGCCAGGGCAGATAGCTGTGTGCTGACGTTGCACATACAGTAAACCCGTCCGCCTATATACCATTCCTAAGCAGATGTCAGTGCGGGGGAAAAAGTGAGCTGGTTTTGCAGCGAGGGAGCCCTGGCCTTTCACACCACACTTCACATTGTGTTCTCTTTACTGTATGTCAGTGGGAACACTGTGATGCCATGCCGAGCCCCCTGGGGGGCAACGGTGAGACAGACTGCTGATGAGTGCTGTGTGCTAAGGGGCCTTCATTAATGCTGGGATTGTGTGTGCGTTGTTGTGTCCCTCAGAGAGCTGCACCGGACAGGACCTGGCAGACCTGGGCGACCGCCTCAGAGACTGGTTCCAGCTCCTCCATGGCAACGCCAAGCACAACAACTCTGGCAAGTCCGGAGGCGCCACCGCTTCAGGTAGGTACCAATAGGGGGCAGAAGCTACTTTCTGTGGTACTGTAGTAGTCCCTCTCACAAAGCTGGTTTCTATGTCTGCGGCGCTGCGCTACTGCAGTGTACTAGTCTCTCTCTATTCTCAAGAACAGAGAGGGTGCTGTTTTTCCCTTTTCCTTGATGATGGGTTCCCAGATTGAGTTTTAGTTGACTAAATGTCATAAGGTTTTAGTTGACTAAATCTACACTTGATTTTGTCGACTGATTTTGTCGACTGCTCTACTGCTTCCTCTACTGCCTGTGCAGCACAACTTAACCACGGCATGATGAAATATGCTGCAAACATCAAATACTGTATGTTGAAATGAGACTCACTTTAATTTATGCATGCAATAAATGTATAGCACTTGACTTTGAAAGAGGAGCAAGGACACACCAACTACTATCAGAAATATACAGCACAGTTACTGTATTATGTAGTTTAGGAAAACAACAGGACCTCACTCACATACAGGGCTAGGGTGTAGCTATAAAATAATCGGTAGATTACAAATTATACATCTAAAAAAAAATGTAATTTATGATACAAATACATACCTACTAGTGATGCGCGGATCAACCCGGTGCCCCCACCCGCCCGCCAACCCGCCCGCATGCGGGTGGGTGGGTCGAGGTTCTCAGACTCAATTGGCGGGCGGCGGGCGGGCGGGTTATCACCACTCTCATGTGCAAAAAATAAATAAGAATAATCACCTGTTCTTATTTGCCTTTTATTCTTAACCCATACAGGGCCAGATTTCCAAAATATGAATATGAATGTGCGCTTATAACGCCAGGAAATAGCTATTTTGTATCCCCCCAGACCACCTTAACCAGACCACCTTAACGAATGCACGTTCAGCATACCATACCACCAGATGACCACTAGAGACCACCATACACCATACACTGACATGGTCCCATGTTAAGCCTGTTTAAATCCACATAACAGGATGAGACGCTGACTTGGTCCTCATTGACTTAACATGGACGGGCCGCCGGTCACCATTTCAGCTCAATACTGTTCAATTCGTGCTTGATCGTCTCAAACCACCATTGGTATGGGCATCGGGACGTATATAGATGCCACACAGAAAGTTTCAGAATCAAAATCCGACCTAGTGAAGCTACGTGAGGGTCGGATGGTTGCATTGAGGCTAACGCTAGCAGAGGCCTGTTGTCAACAGGAAGCCCTGGTTTAAAGGTGACGTCATAATCGTATCCTTTTTTTTCACGGTTTACGTGTGGACATTAGCTGAGGTAAGCTAACCATTTCGCTCCGTCTATAAACACATATTAAAAGCTTAAACAATGCTTTTATATAAAAGTCGCTCCGAGTCGCTCGGCACCAAACGCCATAGTGAACTAGTCGCTCGTAAAGTCGCCCGGCGCTAACTGAGTTAATAAGAGTAGGCCTATAAGAATAAGAATACAACGTTTGAATACGAACACGAGCGAGCGAGTTTTAAATTGCGCCAGAGAGGAGCGAGGTTTCTCCTCCGCTCCTTGGTGCGAGGACCGCCCCGCTCCTGTTGGGGCCGCGAACCACGTTTTGCCAACATTTGACACAACGTGAGGTCGTGAGCACAGCAGAGAAGATGCACAAACAATTCAGCGCGTGTCGCTGATCAGGATTTCACTTATATGTCTCTGTCATCCACACAAGTCTGTTTATAAATACTTTGTGTCGGTTAAGTTATATAACCAGCCAGTCAACGGATACGATTTGAAACACAACTTTCGCATGTGAGACAGATTTTTTGACTGAATGAACCAACCACGCTCACCTCGAGGCTCCAGTCGCTCCCATGCATCTCTCCAATCTGGTGATTAATCAATAACCAACAGGATTTAATATTGTCCGTCTTTTGCTGTCTGTTTAAAGTGTGAGGCGCTGTATAAATATGATTGACATAAAACCTGAAACGTCATTCTTACCCCGACGATGCCCCAGAGAGAATGAACGTCTTTGAATGAATGTCTTTTAGGCTAAACCCCAATTTGAACAACACGTTTGTTTATTTAGCCCATGACAATATTGTGCTACTGTAAACCTTTCTGTAAAGCGACTTTGGGTAGGTCTACTTAGAAGAGCCATATATAAAGATGAGCTATTGTGGAGATGATATACCATCTTTTTTTTTAAATGCGGGTTGCGGGGCGGGCGGATTCGTTGATTTATATATTGTCCTGCGGCGCGGGCAGGTTACGTTCCGTGCGGGCTATGGGCGGTGCGGGCTATGAAAAAAAGCTGACCCGCGCATCACTAATACCTACAGACTACAGAGATTCCTGGAATGTACAGTCTATAGTGGTTTTCAACCCTTTTCATATCAAGGTCCATTATGTATTTGGCATTTGAGCCACGGACCACCTTTTGATGAGATTTTGCCTCTCAGACCTAAGAATATTTTGTTATCGTTAATTGAGATTTTTGTCAACAATTCTTCCATGTTCTATTGATGTCGGTACCATTGGAGAGATAACAGGAAAATGTCGACCAGTATAATAATTCCTCTAACTTCTTTGATTGTAAATTAACTAATGCAGATGTTTAACAATAATTTAACTCTTGAGAGCATAAAACGAAACCAAATGGACCTATAAGGTCCATTTGGTTTCATATACTTTTGAGAGTGAAAGATCTATATAGGTCCATTTGGTTACCAACTCTCCATCATTTAGCTGGGGACCACCTGGAACCACCTCAAGGACCACTGGTGGTCCCAGGACCACTGGTTGAAAACCACTGGTATAGATACCGGTAGATATACATACTGTATGTTGTGGGCAAACAATATAGGGCATAGCAGTGGTCCATACATTTTTCCCATAGATATTTACACAAATATTTATATAAATTATTTTAAAGATGGGGTGCTGTGTTTTTTCCCCCCTACAACATAATCATCAGGTATTATTGCGACCCTAGGTTGCATTTACTATAAAAACCTCCAGATCCTGTGCGTGCGTCAGGGTGCGTGACACATCAGCGTGCATCACAGTGCGTGACACCTCATCCCAGCTCAGCAGAAGGATATACCGTAGCTGACCTGTTCTGACATCATAATGATGTTGCAAATGAATTCCATCCTTGTCTGACAGACCTATGACGTCTATGACGTCTGACATCATACAATCCCTTTCATGCCCATATATGGAGATGTCATCAATAGTCACACTTGCAAATGAATTCCGTCCTTGTCCCTTTTATACCAATATATGGGCATAGAAGGGATATATGGGCATCAATATTAAGCCCATATCTGGGAATACCCATATGTGGACATATTGTGTCAATGTGTCAGTCTCATGTGTTCTGTGACGTCAAACATCTATGATGATCTATGATCTCCATATTTGGGAAAATATGGCCACATTTTGTCCGACTTAAACAACCAACCAGGTCTGTGCATTATTTTGGTCAAAGTTGATCCCATCCCATTTTCCCCTCCACAGATGGTCATCATTCACCAGGATCCTGGATGGCTTGATTCTAGGCATAAAACTACTGCACTTTGTTGAGTTTGTCATTGCTATGCCCTATTGATTTCCTTCCCAGCGCCTTTCCTATTGTGCAGAAGCCAAGCATACAGTAGCTACTGAGAAAATGCAATGCTCAATTGCTGATTCCCCCCCCCCCCCACCCCCTACAGTGTTGGACAAAAGCCTGGTAGCGAGCTGCAAGGATTCCATTGGCTGGATGTTCTCCAGGCTGGACACCAGCGGTGACCTCTATCTGGACCACGCTGAGCTCGCAGCCATTAACCTGGACAAGTACGAGGTCTGCATCCGGCCCTTCTTCAACTCCTGTGACAGCTACAAGGACGGCAAGGTCTCCACGGCCGAGTGGTGCTTCTGCTTCTGGAGGGAAAGTGAGTGAAAGAAGGGGGATCTTTAGTAGGTGGTAGGGCTGGTAACATTCCTCAGAAATTACTAGTAGTAGTACTAGTCATAGTTGAAAAGCAGCGCTCAGTTAGTATGAAAATGTCCATCTCATGTCCGTCACGCTCATGTCTGTGAGTCACGCTAATACACAACATTTCGTTACCTATCGACCTCAGTTCCTCCCTTCCATTCCATCCATGAAGGCAGGTTATAAAAAGTTGTAAGTAACGCATTTGGTGTAACACTCACTCACATGGGTCTGTGGCGCGTCGCTGGATTGACTGTGGCTTTCGCAGGCTTTTCACAGGCTTTAACACGCTGTTTAACCGAGCGCTGCTTTTCAGCGTGACCTGTGGCCGCGTCTCTTCCTTAGGGCGTCCTCCTACAGATTTTGCCCTAAAATCACGCAAAGCGGTACACAATATCTCTACAGTCATGTCATCAAAATGCATCTGTCCCTTCTAGCGCCACCATCTGGTCGATTTTTGAAAAACACATTTTTGGACACCGCTCCTACATATTTTGCCCTAAAATCACACAAAGCTGTACACAGTATCTCTAAAGTCATGTCATCAACATGGATCTGTCCCATTTCCCATATATTCCCTCCTGATTGGCTACCATTGCATTCTAAAGTGTGTGTATTGCAACCTGGCGGTCGCTTATCTCCAGATTTAGGGAGTCCTACTGGTAGTAATAGTAGTAGTAGTAGTAGTAGTAGACTAGGGTTATTGTAGGTGTTCCTTGACATGAAAACGTTGTTTACTTTAGAGCTTACACTGGCAGCGGAAAATGTACAGTACATCTACACTACAGTATATGACAAGAATCATCAATCGATGGATACATCTTCGAGATTCAGATGTTAGACAGAGGAGTTCTGTCTACCTCGAACACACCATGCCTGGCACATATTGATGTGGAGTGTATTTATGAGAATATCGTCGACCACTCAACATCCATAAATTGTACATTCAGATCAGCTCTGCCCCGCCTCTCTCAAAGCATCAATAGATGCTGCCTGCGTAGATGAAAGTTTCATATCCATAACAGGCAGCATGCCTTTGAGAAATGGAGCTGTTGGGAATAGAATTATTCTGCATGGTTATGGGCCCTATCCCTCACATAAATATAAATAAAATGTTCTCTGGATATACCAAATTTAGCTCTTGAGCTGATAGAATGTACAGAACTCAGGGTCCTCCAGGGGTCTATACTAGTTGGTTCCCTCCTTTCTTTCCCTCCACACCCAATCTTTTCAGTGAAAATAGCTGATCTACAAGCTTGCAGATCTTGTAGTAATATTTTCTGAGCTTATTTTCTACAAAATGTTCAGCGATTATGACATGCCCAGAAAAGGGACGCGAGGGTTTATTTGGTTGAATTAGACAATTCCGTGCTCACGCCGCACTAGCCAGACTAAGAAGGAGTCATTATGAAGTGTGGGGGGGGGGGGGGGGGATGATGATTCGCTACAATCGAGGGCACAGAGCCAGCCAGCTTACACCGTCCAAATTGTTTCCGCACCTGAGCCCATAAACAATAGGTACTGACTGATGGACTAAGAAGGCGGTGGAAGTGTGCTGCCGTGCGATATAGGCATTACCGAATGCACCAGAATTGGGAGAGAGGTTGACTGAGGCAGACATCATCGCCAGCATACATAACAATAACTTGCGGTATATGTTCCCTCCCGCCTCTTAGTATGCCACGAATCTCCGGTGAGGAATGTAGTCGGATCGTGAGAGGCTCGATAGCTCCCTCAAATAGAAGGGGCGAGATTGGGCATCCCTACTTGGTGCCCTGTTGAAGCAGGAAATACTGGGGATTAATATTATTAGTGTGCACTGAACTGAAGACTTTGGGGTCACGTATAGCAATTTTACCCATGATAGAAAGTTCAGACCAAATCCGAATCTCTCCAGACCTTTTTTTTTGCAGAGAAATAATTGCCTTGAGTTGTGGTTGACTGGGATCTGATGGATGTCTGATGTTTTGAAAGCCGGTGAATATATAACATTTTTGAAAGGCAGGGTTTGGTGTGATGAAATAATTGAAGGTAGGGTAGACTCTAGGCCAGGGGTCTTCAATGTTTTTCAGGTCAAGGACCCTTTAGCTGAGAGAGAGATGAAGCAGGGCCCCCCATACATAATTGTATAAAGTTGTGTTGCAGATTAAAGCTTTTCATAGATTTTCATAGATAGCTTCATAGACACTCATTTAATCATTGAAATCCTCAATACTTAGAAACTTGACCGTTGGCTGCTCTTTTTCCCTCAATAACTTGCTGAAAATAGCAGATCTACAAGCACACAACACCTCGCAGCGTGAGGCGTTGTGTGCTTGTGGATCTGCTATTTTGGCCAATGTTCCCCTCAAAATAGGGATTCTAGGGTTGAAGTAAAAAAAAACACAACTGATGGGATGCTTTTCCTGTTTAATTAGAACAGAAATAGGAAAGTAATAGAAAGTTGGTGGCCCTCAGAGATTGGCAGCAACTTGTCCCCAATTCTCTTTAAAAATTCAACAATAAATCCATCAGGCACTGTGCTTTTATAATTATGTTCTAACAAAGGGACTCTATTCACGCCCCACCCAGTCAGCAAATTTCTCAGCAACTTCCTGGTGCTGACGTCACGCTTTGAAGGGGAAACCCTGCTAAAAGCCCATAGAGTTAACACAGAAATCGCTGGGCTTAAAGCTAACAAATCAGTAAATTATAATGCTTTGTGCCTTTTACTATCTTGTGTTCTTGATCATGCTAGCCGTATTTTATACTTTACTATTCGGAAATTGCATTACATTTGCGATTTCTGTTAACTCTATGGGCTTTTAGCAGAGTTTCCCCTTCAAAGCGTGACGTCAGCACCAGGAAGTTGCTGAGTGGGCGGGGCGTGAATAGGGTGAAATGGAGTTTAGAAGGGTCATGGATCATCTCTGAAGTGTCAAGAGAGGACTAATATAATTTTACGCATTATGAAGCACTCATCATCAGAAATCAGTTAATTGCCATCAAAGAGTAGAGGCTTTGAACTGTCTAATAATCTGTTGGGTGATAATCTTGCCTCATAAGCAAGCAAGACTAAGACTGCTAAAATGCCATGGGCACTCGGTAGCATTCATTGGGGGGGGGATTTTTGAAACACCCATCATGGTCACATATAACAATGCCTTCATGCCTGCTGCAATGTCTTGACTGAGGTCAGCTACTGGCTTATCGATTAGATGATAATCAATGTGAGAATAGGAATGATGCACTCGGGAGAAGAATGTAATCAAATCGGGAGGAAACGCCAGCTGGATCAGACATAGTATACCTATACAGTATATACTGCACATACTGTATTAACACTTAAGTTAACAGGGTTCGATTTGTAAAAATAAAAAATAAATAGGGACACCAGGATTTATGTGCCTAACATACATTTTTATGTTTTAATTGGGATATTATCAAACAGAAATATAAAACATATCAGGCCGTCTAAGTTTCCTAAAAGGAAATGCATGTATTTCAATCTGACCAGATGCAGGGATGAAACATATCCCCACTAAATATATAGGCCTATTTATACTTTTAAATGATATCAGATGCGGAGGCATGGATCCTCCCAACATCCCAACAAGCTAAATGCAACCCTGCATATTGTATCTGTAGTAAGGAATAGTCCTTGAATGCATTTAGCGAGGAAACCTTCCACATCCGTGGGTACCTTGGAAGGAGTATGAAGAGCCTAGTGGAGGTGAGCTGCAGCTCAGCTGGATGGATGGATGGATGGTGCATACAGACTACACACCGTATCCTCACTGTCGGGCAGAAACCTCGTATCTCCAAGTTTCAAATTCGTACGCTTTTACGTAAAGCAAAGCCCTGCTTCATCAAACAAGACTGTCACACAAAACCAGTGAAAATAGACGATCTACAAGCACACAACGCCTCACGGTGCGAGGCGTTTTGTGCTTGTGTGCATGTAGATAGGCTATTTTCATTAGTTTAAATCATTTTTAAAATGATACAAAATGAAACATTTTGGACATACAAGGTTTCCACCCGACAACAACGATATGTGATAGATGGCTGTCTGAGCTCAGCCTTGACTGGGGTCAAGGTTTCCCTGCTGCTGCTGAGCTCTGCACCCATATTATATCCAGTGGTGGAAGAAGTACTCACATGTTGTGCTTAAGTAAAAGTACCAATTACCACAATGTATAAATACTGCTGTTGCAAAATGTTTTTTTTTTTTTTTTTTTGCTGTTGCAAAAAAGGGTGTTGAGCACGGGTCTAAGCACCAGATGGTTAGTTTTTATTCATTTCCCAGAACACGGTGCATTCGCCATTTTCTGCATCCTTCGATTCTGACAGCATCTTTCTCTAGGCTGTCATTCTGGTCCTTCCCAAGTGGTATGTTCCATCAATGGATTGATGGAACATATGCCCTTGATTTCCTGAACAGTGCCAGCCATGATCTCGGTTCGTGTTGAGCGCCAATACCGTCTCAGCTCTGAACTCCCTTTTCAATGTTACAGCTTTGGTTGGAGGGCAGCCTGGTATATTTATAAGAGTTATCTTATTAGCACACTTGCTATCTGATTGATCAGACCTTTAACCCGCCAAAGGCATGGCCCAGATGACATTGATCCCTTCCACAATTATTCAGCGCTGGCTGCCGGTATTCGTATAGTAGTTTGGAGCATGCTTGAGGTAATTTGCCAGATTCACACCAGACCCATTAAGCAGCCGCAGTGTGAACAGGAATTGAGTAAGGGGGAGTGCTCTCATATAGCCACCTTTACTGTCTTACCTGTCAATCTCAATCAAGAAGCTCAGACTTTGCATTGCAAAGATTTTTTATATCAAGAGCACTCTCTCTTTCTCTCTCTGAGTAAGAGCTTTTGATGAGAGTGGGTATGTGCATGTAATGATTCTAACAACGCCATTAAGCACAGCCTGGATAGTAACTAAGTACATTTTACTTAGGTACTGTTAAAGCAAACATTTTCAGGCACTTATCAGGCTTTACTTGAATTACTTTTCTACTTACTTTATATTATACCTCTATGTGATTGGCTGACTTCATCCAGACCAGAAATGTCTAAAGAGACCTGTCAATCAGTGTCATGTCGGTTCCGTCTTGTTCCCTCCAGGACAGAGATGGTGTCAGTCAGTCAGTGTTCCCACCAGGACAGAGATGGTCAGTCAGTGTTGATTTCGTCGACTGAAACTATGGCGAAAAATGTTACTCGACTGCCTTTGTTCACTGACGAAAACGGACTAAAAACTAAGGCTAAGCTATGATGACATGAAAACTATGACTAAATGTACTGTCAACGAATAAAAACTAGACTAAAACGTTAGGGAGGGACTAGTGGAGAAGAGTCCAGTAGAACTAAAATACAGGACATTTTATGTTTGGTTTTATTTTTGGTGTTGCGCTCTGAAAATAGCAGATCTACAAGCTCACAACGCGTGGCAGTGGATGGTTTGCGCCTCCGCTCTTAGCTGAGGGGAGCCAACAAGCCCAAAAGAAGCCACTTGAGCACTTTAAACCTACATACAGGGGGCGCCCGCTGGCCTACTGGTCCAGGCGCATACCACTTAGGCATTGCCACATAGGCATGGATGCCTGGCGGTATCGCCGGTTCGATTCCCGATCCGGACGACCTTTGCCGCATGTCACTCCCCATCTCTCCCCCAATTTCCTGTCAGTCGACTGTCCTATCAATAAAGGCATGAAAGCCCCCCCCAAAAAACCTAAACCTGCATACAGTACAGACCTACAAGCTCACAGCGCGTTGTGGTGGTTGACATTTTCAACCTATAAACAACATGCCCAAAATAGGGATGGACCGATGATGTTATTGTTTTCATTAAATTATCACCATTGTTTATAATTGATTTAAATTGATTGGGTTCGATTAACTGTTGCACATACCTCTCAGCCATAGGGCCTGCCTGCCTACCCTGTGTCCATAACCCCTCTCTACTCTCATCGCCGAGCTCTGGACAAGAATCTGGGGGGGGGGGGGGGGGAATATGAGAATCCTCACGCAAATCGATACGGGCCAAAAGCTGTAATTATGAAGAGCATTGATTGAGATAAAGTTTGGGCTCATGGGCAGAGAGAGCGGTTCAAAGGTATCGCCTGTCATCACTTTTCTTCTTCTTTTTGTCCCTTCTTCCGTCCCCGCAGAACCACCGTGCCTGGCCGAGCTGGAGAGGATCCAAGTCCAGGAGGTGGCCAAAAAAAAGCCTGGTATGTACTGAGCGTTTCTCAACCACGGGAGAAATCCAAGTAAAAAAGGAAACGGATATTGCTTGCTTGTAATATGCATTTAATTCGTTGCTGTGGGTGAAAAAAACAACTTCTGGGAACTCAGATTAGTGGGGTGGAAACACTTCTACATATGAGCAAGGCCTTGGCGGCAGCTTGATGGCGTCATATTGCCTGATTTTACACTTGGTTTCATGCTGAAAATGGGATGTAGTGGAGTAGAAGTAAAAGTACTGAAAACTGGAATTACTCCAGCAAAGTAAAAAAAGAATACCTCAGAGTTTTACTTAAAGGAGTAGTTCACCACTTTTCAACCTGTCTTCATATAATAGGTCCTCACTAATGTTCATGATAAAATATCAAAAAAAAATTCTACTCAGTCCAAGTCTCCTAGGAGAGCTGTGGGAATTTCAGAATCCATCGTCTTGTGACATCATCATTTTCCCAAAAGAATATTTAATCAATATTTTTGAAAAAAATATTTAGATTTTTATTATCGCGAGAACAATGGCTTCCACTTTAAAACTGCAACTTTTCAGGAATAGAAAGCCTGCAGTTTCTATAAGCTGGATTGGCAATCGATGATATCACAAGACGATGGGTTTCTGACCTGCCCACAGCCCTCCTCTGAGATTTTTTTTTATTTTTTGAGTGAGGACCAATTATATGAACATAGGTTGAAAAGTGGTGGAGTGCCCCTTTAAGTAGAGTACTTGAGTAAATGTAGTTAGTTACTTTACACCACTGCCTGTTAACAAGGTGCCTGGATAGGCAGAACAGAACAGTGGCTGGAGGATGCGGGGGGGTCTGATTAAACGGAACACAAGCACAGGGGTGGTGGGATTAATCCCGTATCAGGGCGGGGGATTAAGGAGGGCAAGCCTTGGCTTTAGGAAAGACCAAGCCTTCTTTAGCGCCGCGGTTGGTTCTCCCAGAGCCCTCGGACTGTCTATGGCAGAGAGGTGCTGCAACGTTTTAATAATCTCAAGGACCTCCAGTTTGCTATGGGTTAGGCTACGGACCCCTCGTAACTTGCGAGAGTGTACAAATGGAATAAAACGGATTACGATTCTGGTTACAGTTCTGTAACTCTGAAGAGCGTACAAATGGAACTTAACGGGTCAGTTTGGTTCCATTTGTACACTGTTCGGAGTTACAGCATTTTAATCAGAACCATAATCCGTATTGCTTGTCACATCACAGTTTTACAGGTGTAAAGCACTGTGTGAAACACTTTTGTTTCCCTCTGCACGCTCCATTATTTTCTACCATTCTGTGAGCTGAGAGAGGACAGGAGTTATAGAGCAAAGGGAAAGAGAAAACAGGTTAAATGGAACAAATAAATATCTATCCTACGCCAGTGGTCCTTGAAGGGGTTCCCAGCTAAATGATGTAGAGTTGGTGACCAAATGGACCTTTATAGATCTTTAACTCTTGAGATTGTACAACCATTTAACGCTCTGAAGAGTTAATCACCTGCATTACTCAATTTACAAGAAGTCTACACAATTAGAGTGCAGATTGCTTTTTTGGGGCAACATTTGCTTGTCATCTCTCCTATGGTACCAACATCACAGCATGGACGTTTTAGGTCTGAGAGGCTAAATCTCATCAAATGGTGGTCCGCGGATCAAATGCCGAATAAATAATGGACCCTGATATGAAAAAGGTTGAAAACCTTTTCTACAGTATACGTATAGCACATTGGTAAGCGCATCTAATCCTCAATTTGATTCCTAACTATCAAACAATGTTGCTGGGGACCCCCTGGAACCGCCCCAGACACCAATGTGAGAACCAGCGGTCCTAAGGACTCCTCAGCACGCCACCGGGCATATTACATTCACTGCAGCGCTTCTCTACCAGCCTCGGCTCCAGGATCCGTCACACGTCCTCCCATAATCCCCAGAGGCCATCTTGTCTTATTTTTCCTAGGTTCCTTTCCTTGGCGAGGATGAGACGGAGGGTTTTTGGGGGGTCAGGGGGGGTCATCACTCCATAGCAAAAGTTAAAGTGGCAGCAGGGTTTGACAACACAGCGTCCGGTGGGAGGCTGGAGCAGTGCAACGCCGGTCACTGGGCTGTCACCGTCATTTACTGGTGGTGACGCTCTCTCTCTCTCTCTCTCCCTCTCTCTCTCTCTCTCTCTGTCTCTCCCCCTCTCTCTCTCTCTCTCTCTCTCTCTCTCTCTCTCTCTCTGTATCTGTGTCTCTCTCCCTCTGTAGGCCTAAACACAAACAAAGTTGTATAAATACATAGCGTGAGGTTTGGTCCCGTAAAGGTGTCATTTCAGAAAAGAACTAGAGTTGGCAAACAAAAGTGACATGCTGTACTGCAGGCTAATGCAGTGGTTCTCAACCTTTTAAGGCCACAACCCCCAGAATAATAATATTTTAACCGGGGTACCCCCCACCCTATGAGCACTAAGAGTTGAGGCATTACATTTTGTATAACACTATTACAAAACATACATTAACCACCTCAGCCCTACATTTCGGCTATTGACTATTGACTATTTTCCCCAAAAAATGCCATTTAGGTATATATACAGTGTATATATACACACACACACACACACACACACACACACACACACACACACACACACACACACACACACTTTACTACATTCGATGCAGAAATGGTCCCCTTATTTCTATTTTAGAGGTAATAAAAGGTCAAGTATCTTGTGCAGATACCCTGAATACACGTATACTTTACTGCATGTTGTTTGTTTACTGTTGAGTGAGAAAATAATGTTGCACATTAAGTTAATCATCTGGGGACCCACTAAAATAATTTGGGGAGCCCCCTGGGGGTCCCGATTCCCGACCGCCAGTTTGGGAACCATTTGTCTGGGCTAGGGGGTGGCAGGCAGCTGGCATCCGCTGGGACCCCAAATGACGACACCCCCTGCTGTAAGCCTCTCTGGTGTATCCTCTGATGAAAACGGTGCCCTTCTGAGTTGTGTGGCTTTTCCACAGTCTCACTATCACTCAGAGGTGGAAAAAGTCATTTTGTACTTACGTAGAAGTATCAATACTATACTGTAGATGTACTCTGTTACAAGTAAAAGTCTGGAATTCAAAATGTACTTGAGTAAAAGTACAAAAGTATTGGTATCAAAATGTATTTAAATTACCAAAAGTATTTTTTTTTGAAAATAGCTAATCTACAAGCTCACAACGCATCGTGATGTGATGCGTTGTGAGCTTTACAATATATGTGAGTTTTACAATATAATCATTTATATATTCAAAGTAACTAGTAACTAAAGTTTTTAAATAAATGTAGTGGCGTAAAAGTACAATATTTGGATCCGAGATGTAGTGGAGTAGAAGTAAAAGTATTGGAAATTAAGTACATTACTTAAGTAAATGCACTTAATTACTTTACACCACTGCTGAGTTGTGTGGCTTTTCCACAGTCTCACCAGTCACTACGCTCTCCCACTTATGCTGCACTTAACTGATTCTGCAGCATAACTGAGAGCAGGGGTGTTGCACCAAATGTTGGAACTTGGGTACAAGGATTCACGGCAGGCCCCCCATGAATGTTCTTCATAGGGGGACGGGGTTTAACCCATTTAACCTGGGAATGCATTATTAGGGTGCCCTCAGACCAAAATATGGTCGGCGGTGGATAAACTCTTCTGGTGCGCGGCTGGCAAAAAACGCAGATAGCATATTCCGTCCCAAAGCCAGTGACGCCCCTGTCACTCACTTCCCGCACCGCCCTCCCTCCCTGTAGCCTGTTACACTAGCGTAGCGATCCTCATCATCTTGTACGTGTCAACTCTATAATGGACAGGCGAAGGGTACTCGCCCTTGCTTTATTGGAAGGGGAGATGCAACAAGCTAAAAAGAGAAGAGTTTGGGTGCATGAGACTCTTGATCAAAACAAAACATCTCCCAGTCCCTTCCTGATTCTCGGAATGTTACGCCTTCGACTCACCCGATTGGACAGAGGGGGGAAACCAGAATCTGCGTGGAGAATTTCTTTGCTCCAGCATAAACGCAAGGTCTGCGCGGAGCGCAGATATCCTCCACTGACATGAAACCGCCCCCTTCTCATTGAAATGCATTGGCGGAACGCGGATTCCACTCTCGTAGGTATTTTGGTCTGAGGGCAGCCTTACGCGTTATTTTGCGCTTGCCTTTAACTATTGAAAAATAGCAGATATACAAGCTCACAGATCTGCTATTTTTGAAAAATCATGAACATTTGTGCAAGTCTTTGAAAATTTCAAATCCTCCTAAGGTTTTTTGAAAAACCTATGTTTCTATGTCAGTGGTTAATGTGAAGGACCCCCAAAATGATGTGTATTTGGCCACGGACCCCCATCTTAAAATATTTCGATCCAGGGACCCCCCAGAAGCAAAATTTGAGTTACAAATGTTTGCTTAAAAAATACATATATTCAAAGATGTACACACGTTTTCATGACTTTTCAATAATAGTAGATCTACAAGCTCGCAGCGCAGCACTCGGTGCCACGCTGTGAGCTTGTAGATCTGCTATTTTTCAATAGTGAAAGTATACAATAATTAAGGCCCCTCCACCTTGGGACCTGGTAACTCAGTCCCACTTTCCCCCCCCTTGTGACGCCGCTGACTGAGAGAGCTGCACTGTGAGCAGAGGCAGAAGGTGTTAAATATTTGATCAGCAAATGCGTGCGTGCGTGTGTGTACTACTATACTTGTGATGGCCAAATGTCCCCAACGTGAGTGCCGGTAATCTTTTCTGAGATACTATTTCTGCCAGAACCGTGCACCCGATACACGTCAGCAACCCTGTACTATTCTTCTTCTGATGAGAGCTCGACCTCTCTTTTTCAGAGAGAATTAAGGCAATTGTGAGGACCATTTACCGGGCCCTCACAAGAGAAATTGTTGTTTTAAAAAGATCTACAGTAGAGAGTTAGGTTTACCATTAGGAAAAAAATCGGGTCGGGATTAGGATTAGGTGCCCTCCACACTAGGTGCGGTCACCGCCTCCTAGCAATTCATTTTCAATGAGAGGCGGGCGGCTTTTTCGGCAGCGCAGCAAAGTTTTGGGGCGGCGAGGTGAGCGGGCGCGGTCCCGTGAATTCCACCGCGAGCGTGCTCGTTTGTGCATGCGTACGCGGGCGGTGAGAGACAGATTGTGTTCATCTTTGTGAAATACCGCGCTGCGTTTCCTCACTGAGCGAGTGTGTTTGTGTCTCACCGCGGTGCGGCCACCGCTGATCCTAGCGGTGTCCGCGACGGCAACCGCGCCTAGTCTGGAGGGCACCTTAGACCTTGAATGGTCAGGTATTAAGTGTACAGATGGGAGTTATGTCTGTTTTATTTACATTTATTTTTCAAAAAATGTCCTCAATAGTAATACAAATGCTGTGTCGTGTGTGTGTGCATGTGATCCTTTGCAGGGATGTACATACCGAGCTGTGATGAAGACGGCTACTACAGGAAGATGCAGTGTGACCAGGCCAGAGGAGAGTGCTGGTGTGTGGACCAGCATGGAGGGGAGATGATGGGCTCCAGAATCAATGGCAAACCTGACTGTGGTAAGACTGAGGATGTAGTGTGTTTCTGGTAGTATTATTGATTATTACCATTTTCTATGTCCGGGGCAAAAATGTCATTTTGACAAAAATGTCCACCACAAGCCAACATGACAATGACCCCTAGCTGGTTCCCACTATATAGCAGAACACTGCTGTCATTTGTACACCAGTGGTGTAAAGTAGTACATGTACTCAAGTTACGGTACATTTTGAGGTATTTGTACTTTACTTTGGTATTTCCAATACTTTTACTTCTACTCCATTACATCGCTGATCCAATGGGGTAGATACATTTATTTGAAAACTTTATTTATTAGTTACTTTGTAGTACTAGATTATCACAAAAACATACATTAACCACTTCAGCCCTACATTTTGTCCATTTGAAAATAGCCAATCTGCAAACTCACAATGCGTCGCAAATCGCGATGCGAGGCATTGGGAGCTTGCAGATCTGATATTTTAAAAATATTTTTATGCATTTTCTGCATTTGCAAACTTGTGAAATTGGACATTCTGCATAATGAGTACTTTTTACTTTTGGTTCCTAAAATACATTTTGATACCAATACTTTTGTACCTTTTGTCATTTAGAATTCAGGACTTTTACACGTAACAGAGTATTTCTACATTGTGGTATTGATACTTTGTCGTACGCCGTGTGCGTTTCCAGACGAGGTGATGGGCTACTCTGGAGACTTCGGCAGCGGCGTGGGATGGGAGGACGAGGAGGAGAAGGAGACGGAGGAGGCCGGCGAGGAGGCGGAGGAGGAGGGGGAGGAGGAGGGAGAGGCGGACGACGGAGGATACATCTGGTAGGAGGAGGAGGACCACCCCCCAACCACCCCTAGGACCCCCTAAACGGAGAGAGCCTTTTGTTCAAGTAGCCTCCGGCCCCTGAAGCCCACGGGGACGACTCTCTCCTTAAAAAACGGCGAACGTGGATTTTGTGAGATTTGCGCAGTGGTAGCGGCGGCGGCGGCGCTGAATTATGTTATGGAACTTACTTGTGGGTTTTCTTCTGAGGGTGCTGCTGGGCGTGTCCAGCGGTGAGGTGACCCGTTTTGTTTTGTCTTAGATAACGTGTAATCGCTTCATTCTGGTTTTGATCCCTACACCCCCCCCCCCCCCCCCAGTGGCAAGCAAAGAGAGCTGGCTGTTTTCCCCCCAGTGAAGCAGGACCCACTGAACTACTGTGTACAGCAGTGGTGGAAAAAGTACAAAAGTAGAAACACCCTGTTACAAGTAAAAGTCCGTAATAAAAAAATTACTTGAGTGAAAGTATTGATATAAAAATGTAGCCTACTTAAAGTACCAAAATTAGAAAGTACTCATTATGCAGAATGTCCCATTTAAAAAGTTTTCAAATGTATAAAATCTACCCTACAGTCCATCAGAGGTCCTGTCTGGATAGGGTTGCCAACGATCCCTTGAAATTATGTACCGATTTTTCTGTCCTGATACCGAGTACCGATCCGATCTAACAAATCTAGGACAGTGGTTCTCAAAGTGGGGTCCAGGGACCATCTGGGTTCCTTGAAGGGACCCTTAACGAGTCTGTAACTCTGAGAGTTATGGCGGTCCTTGCAATTAAGGACAAATTAAGGTTTAATAACCACTGATCTGGGAGTAAAGTGCAGCTGCCTACAAGTTAGAAAATTATAATGTAAATAGTACAGTAAGAGTATAAAACAGTAGTGCAACATCAACTGAAGCAATCAAAATGTAAACTGTCAATGAAATATCATCACGAAGTTTTATCGGAATTGCATAGCATGCCAGCATTTTAGACAGCTTCAGCAGCTTTTCTGATACTGGCATCGGAAACGACTACTTGAGATACAGAATCGTCTAATTGAACTGATAAGGGACACACTTTGTTCATTATTTTTGGGAATTAATCAATGACACACCTGTTACGAGTTCAGACAGCTCACATACTATGTTGTTAACCACTTAAACCCCGGGCATCCTAGGCTGCAATGCCAGCCTGACAGCGTGTCGTGAGTTCGAGTCCCGTTCCAGACGACCTTTGCTGCATCTCTCTCCCCATTTCCAGGTCAGTCTACGGTCCTATGAATATAAAACGCATAAAAGCCCCCCCCAAAAAATCTTTAAAACGACGTTGGCAGCCCTATGTTTGTCCAGCCTTCATCTATGCATATAGAGATGTATTTTCCATTGTGAACATTATTGCTTGAATTGTACAGTAGAGCCAACTGCCCTGCTGGAATCACTATGAGATCTGAGATCACTCCATAACATGAGAGATTTCTTCACATTGGGACAATGCTGCGTTCCCAGTGGCAGCTACAAAACATACAAAGGTTTCAAAGCGACGCAGTGTATCTGTGGCTGAGTCGGCGTCTAAGTGTTGATCAATGCGCTCATCGATGTCAAGCTAGCAAGAAAAGATGTAAAGGAAAGTATAAAGCTTGGGGTTAAGTAGAACATTGAACTGGCCGAGGGAAATAATTCGTAGAAATTCTTGTTACACAATAATTGTCAGAAATTCTAATTTGTAAAAATTCTAAAGTATTGGTATCAAAATGTACTTAAAGCCAAAACCAAAAGTAGAAATTACTCATTGTGCAGGAGGAGATTGTATACATTTCGAAATGTATAAAATGCATGAAAATCCTTTCTTAATGTCGCATCGCGACACATTGTGAGCTTATAGATTGTCTATTTTCAAAAGGCCAAAAATGTATATCAGGGCTGAAGTGGTTAATTTATGTTTTTAATAATAATCTAAATCTAAGTAACTAAGTAAGTAACTAGTAACTAAAGCTTTCAAATACTTGCAGTGGAGTATAAGTACAATATTTGCCTCTGATATGTAGTGACGTAGAAGTAAAAGTACTGAAAATTGGTACTCCAGTTAAGCAAAAAAACACCTCAAAATGGTACTTAAATACAGTACATGGATCTGTAGGTCTTGTGGCGGATTCAAACGTCAGGCGTCGGCGCGTCGCTTAATTTCTATCTCCATGTTGCTTGGCTTCCTTCGCTAATGAACGCTAGCCTTTTGTAGCTTTGTAGCTGACGGTGTGAACGCAGCATTATGGGCTCTATGCACACACAGCAGCCATACTGCAAAGACATTGAGCCTCTTCCATACTTCCTTCAAGGCTCTGTTCCATTTTGTGCAGCACAGTGGTTCTTAAACGTTTTGATTTCAAGAACCACCATAACTCTGAGAGTGTACCGTACAGGTCCATTTGGTTCATTTTACACACTCTCAGAGTTAGCCATTTGGAACCCACTCACTTTGAGACCAGTTTCCAGTTGAGCTAATAAATATGCACAATATCAGCACCCGGACTCTGTTTGACTAGAATGAACCAGAGCCTTCATCAGTATCATTGGTAACACACCTGTGAAGGAAGTAAGGAAGGGACCCAATTTCTCTCCAATATGGCTGCTGTGCATAGAGACAATGGGAGACATCGAAACGAGTGTTTTGACAAATAGAACAGTTCAGTGCCGTGTGGGTTAGGTATTCCATAACAGATATATGTATATAGATAAATACTGTATCGGTGACGTGTGGAGATGAGCGACGAGGATTGTGAACCTTACTAGGTTTGACACCATGATAAAGGTATGTATAAATGTATGCACCTCCTATAATGGTTTATGGCCCCTACATGCTTTATTAATTCAGTCGGTATAGGACTCGGGCTACTTTATTCAAAACCTGTAGAATGTACTAAATCGTCCCCAGATAGCACCTAGAAACTAAAGCCCGACCGGATGCTAGATTTTTGGGTCCAGTCCCGGTTTTGGAGAGTGCTAGACCAGTGTCCCACTGTAGAAAACAGTGGGTTGGCCCGGTTGGGATCCATCTGTGGGTAAAAAGGCACATTTTTATGGGTCCAGAGTAAATTTAGAAATGCAACTGCTAGTCTAGACCACCCAGTACCAGTGTTTTGACCAATACTTTGAAAAACATAATTTAATTGAGGTTTCTATTTGAGAACATTTAACTTGTATGCATATACATACAAATAATAACTTTGATAGGTTAATAAGATAAATTAAGTATAAGAATATAAGAAAATGGAACTATAACCACCAACAAACTCTATTCATATATTTTCAAAAGATTGTGACACGCTGTGAGCGTGTAGATCGTCTATTTTTGAAAAAGAAAGGTTGCCTTTTTATTTTATCAGGACACAGAACGGCTGCAGAATTATACCGATACAGATGTCACCAAAAATCTAATAATCCGCCGGGCTTTAACAGAAACCAACAGAATCCCCAACTGCTTTACTCTGAAATCACTTCAAAGAATGTGCCACACAATGTTTGAGTATGCTACTTGAAGCTGTATTTTTGTGTTTATAAAATATGTGTATGTTACTTGAAGTTTTGTGTGTTATACTTGAAATTCTCACTGTATTTGTGTTTTTCTATGAGTAAATTGTTGCCATTTGTTCATTCATGCTATTGGTATAGGCCAGACAATTGTTTGTTTTTAGTATTGCATGTTAATAGTAAATACGAATGTACTTCTAGGCTGAGCACTTTACTATTAAAGGCAATTGGGCCAAGCTGTCTTGTATTTTTAATTATACTTATTTCTCAAACCCACGCACCATACCAATTTCCTCCATATTCATGCAATCAGTTCACATTACTGATTCTATTGCAACTAATTCAAGGACAAAGGAGGTTGACACACAGCTAACACCTTTTATTCAAAAGGCCTCTCAGTTGCAGTTTCCATTGCTATTTAATGATGGCTATTTTTCTTAAGTCATTATGCAAGCATGTTTCGGGATAATGAGACCTTCAGGCAAATTAAACGTTAAGTGTGAATTTGCAATATAAAGACAGGTTTGTCTGTGAATAGAAGGTTGGCTGCGGGCGGGCGGTGATTTGAGGCAACGCTCTATAACACTGCAATGGGTTTCAACTTTTCCCTCTGGAGAGACGCACATTTTTTTAAATTCTAAATTATTCTCACAAGCAAAAAAACGTAGGCCTACTTAATAAAGGTCATAAACTTTAGCTATTAATCGAATGTACACTTGACACAATGATCGACCACATTTTCACAACTTTCATCTAACTACATTGCAAAGTAGAACACCTATCATAGCTACATCACACTAGTGATGGCCAACAACTTGGCTTTGATGTACCCTGTTGACAATAGTGCCATCTTAGAATAGATGCTGTCGACTTATTTGACACTGCAGACACATAATTGCCTTCTTTGATGCGTTAACGATGAGTCAACGAGGATCAGCTGGGTCACACACGCTCTAAACTGAAGTGACTGGAGTCACTTCACTTGAATATGATGGAATATGATTGAGGATTAATGTCTGTGATTAATAGGTAAGCTTACATTTCATATCTCACAAACCATACTTAATTACCTATAACTTTCACTAGCCCCCCCAAAAAACGAAGGCATGGGGAGACTATGTTTTGCATCTTCCCGTACATCTGTTACCAGCTAATCTCCGGTGCCGTTGGCCCGGTCGCTGCCAAACTGCACACACACTCCCTGTATGCCAATTCAGAACCTCAGAAAAATATGTAGGACTCGCCAAAAGTTAGTTTTGCAAAGTGTGGCCTCCTGGTGGCGCTAGAACAGGTCCTTGTGAAAAATGTGGGGCAGAGGTTCTGAATTGGCATCCAGGGAGTGTGTCTGCACAGTTTGGCAGCGACCGGACGGCACCAGAGATTAGCTGGTAACTGGCGAATGGACAAACAGGGTGCGCCATGCCTTCGGTTGGTGGAGGCAAAAAGAAAATCATTCAAAGACCGACTACTTGCATGTAATTTCAATGGTTCACTCTTCTTTGAATGTGTGAACTTAGTTACCTACAGTACACCTACTTGTTGAATATTCACAAACTCACTCACAAATATAATATGTTGTATTGAGTACTGTAGTCACTGTTTAGTTTGTCTACTCTATAGTCTATCTTGTCTTGTTGAAGCTGATTGTTGGCTGTATAAGCTGCTATACTGCAACACCCAACACATTTAATACATTTGGTTGGTGTACTGCCTCAACCTCTTTAAGCCTCGGGGCACTATTTTGAGCATGTCATTAGGATAGGTGAACCTTTAAAAAAAAAGGAATAGGAAACTTGTTTGTGTGTCACACTGCAACATGTTGTGAGCTTGAACATCTGCTATATTTCTTTTATGGTTGACAGACCAATGGTGGCCTTCTCTGCTGCTTTGGGTGCAACAGTCCACGGTCCAACCATTGTGGCCTTCAAGAGAGTCTTCACTAACATCGGCAATGCATACAATCCATCTACAGGTAGGTGGTGATTAAGTCATGTTAATTACATTTACACATTATTACACAACTTGCATAATGGCCGCTGTAAGGTGGAAGTTAACCATTTATTTATGTCCACATAAGGGAGAAACATACAGGGACACAAATAGTATTGGAGCAGCAAGATAACACATTCAAAAATTCATGGAATACGTTTTCATTATACAATGGGCATGTCAATCAGTATGGGTATAAGTAACAGCATCTCCACCATATGTAATGTACTTTTCCTGTTCACACAGAATGACAGTTTACATGAGTTTACTTGATGGGTTCAGGCTCTATGATGATTATACTGTAGGCAACCATGGCATGTGGAGTGGTGTTCTGCTCTATTCTATGTAACACTGCTACTGATATCATTACTTTATAGCAGGGGTGGGCAACTTTGATGATGGAGAGGGCCAGTATATTTCCACACTCACTGCAGAGGGCCACATTGCAAAAATAGCCGATCTACAAGCTTTGAGTTTGTAGATCGGTTATTTTTGCTATTTTTTAATTGGAATCTTGAATTAATATTTTGCATTTTTTTTATTGGTGTCCTGAAGTAATTAAAAAAAAAGCTTTATGAACTTAAATACAAATACATTTGACATAAGAAATTTTATAAGAAAAATTGCAGTACTAGCCATTAGCTACTAATCGAGACTTAAGTAATTTAAGCAGTTCATTTTTCCATGTTTTAAATTCTAACAGCTGAAATCAATAATATATCAGTATTCCAATATCAACCTGCGGGCTGCATTAAGTGAAGGTGGGGGCCGCATGTGGCCCCCGGGCCGCCAGTTGTCCATGTTGCTTTATAGAGTCCAGTGGTGTTCTGGTCTATTCTATGTAACACTGCTACAGGTACCATTAATGCTCATATTAATTGTGTCAATGAACACTTATTGAAAAGCACAGACTTCTGTTTATTGTCTCCACCAGCCGAAGGCATGGGGGAGAGTATGTTTACTAAAATCCTACAAATCGGTAGGCAGTATCTCGACAGTCATGTGATCGACACGGATCTGTCCGATTTTGCATATTCCATCCTGATTGCCTAAGATTGGCTTCCAAAGTTTGTAGGATTGAGCCGTTTTGAACAAAATGCCTCAAATCACAAACGCAAAGTGCAATTATCATGAAATCGCACACACACGTTCCCACTAGGTCGAGGAAGAAATGCCACTTCAAATTTTTGAAATCAGCCTCATGGTGGCGCTATAACAGGCTGATTTGTGGTTTTACCTATAACTCCACCGATCAGTTTCAAACTTTGTAAGCGCACTCCCTAGACGCCAAGGAAAAACCCTTTCCCTGCATTTTTCACATCAGCCTTTTATAGCGCCACCAGGAGGCCGACTTATGTAAAACACAATTTTTCCTATTATTCCTTGCGATTTTATCCAAACATCACGCAAATCGGTACACAGTATCTCTATAGTCATGTGATCAAGTCCGATCCGTCTGATATTTCATATTCCATCGTAATTGGCTAATATTGGCTTCCAAAGTTTGCAGGATTGCTCCGTTTTTGAACAAAATGCCTCAAATCATCAACGCAGCTTGCGATTAGTGTGAAATTTGCCACACATATTCCCACTAGGTCAAGGAACAAATGCTACCTTTTTCACATTGGCCTGTTATAGCGCCACCATTAGGTAGACTTTAGCAAAACATATTTTTGGAACACAATGCTTCAAATCATGCATGCAGCGTCCGATTGCCATGAAAGATCTTAGGTGAAGAACATATGCCACCCTTTTTACATTGGCCTATTATACAGTAGCACCACCAGGACACCTGGCCTGGTGGAGACCTGTGCTCGGAAGAGCACTGCTTCTAGTTTCCCCTTCGTCCGTCTGTTTGTCCGTCCGTGCGTGCGTCCGTGTGTCCTCGCAGTTTGTGTGCACCTAATCTCAGTCGCCGTTGGCCCGGTCGCTGCCAAAGTGAGCACACACATTCCCTGGATGCCAATCTAGAACCTCTGCCCTAAATTGTTCAAATGGGCCTTTTCTAGCGCCACCTAGTGGCCTATGTTCGCAAAACACATTTCTGTGCACTACTCTTACAGATTTTGTCCAAAAATCCTACAAATCGGTAGGCAGTATCTCGACAGTCATGTGATCGTCACGGATCTGTCCGATTTTGCATATTCCATCCTGATTGGCTAAGTTTGGCTTCCAAAGTTTGTAGGATTGAGCCGTTTTGAACAAAATACCTCAAATCCCAAACGCAAAGTGCAATTATCATGAAATCGCGCACACATGTTCCCACCAGGTCGAGGAAGACATGCCACTTCAATTTTTTGAAATCAGCCTCATGGTGGCGCTATAACAGGCCGATTTGTGGTTTTACCAATAACTCCACCGATCAGTTTCAAACTTTGTAAGCGCACTCCCTAGAGGCCAAGGAAAAACCCTTTCTCTGCATTTTTCACATCAGCCTTTTATAGCGCACCAGGAGGCCGACTTATGTAAAACACAATTTTTCCGATTATTCCATGAGATTTTATCCAAAAATCATGCAAATCGGTACACAGTATCTCTATAGTCATGTGATCAAGTCCGATCCGTCTGATATTTCATATTCCATCCTAATTGGCTAATATTGGCTTCCAAAGTTTGCAGGATTGCTCAGTTTTTGAACAAAATGCTTCAAATCATCAACGCAGCTATCGATTACCGTGAAATTTGCCACACATATTCCCACTATGTCAAGGAACAAATGCTACCCTTTTCACGTTGGCCTGTTATAGCGCCACCAGCAGGTAGACTTTAGCAAAACACATTTTTGGAACACAATGCCTCAAATCATGCATGCAGTGTCCGATTGCCATGAAAGGTCTAAGGTGAAGAACATATGCCAGCCTTTTTACATTGGCCTATTATACAGTAGCACCACCAGGACGCCTGGCCTGGTGGAGACCTGTGCTTGTTGTATGTTTTTCTGATTCTTTTTTTGAGCGGTGGTCACACCGTCTCCTATACGTGGCCGTGTGTGTGGGTATCCGTCCGGCCGCCGTCCGGCCGGCCGTGTATGTAGCCTCAAGCCTGCAGTACCTTTTCTGACCACACATGTTAAGGGAGGGGCGCTGTTGTTCTCACACACACACACACACACACACACACACACACACACACACACACACACACACACACACACACACACACACACACACACGGGGGAAGGGTGGGTCAGCATGTTTGGTCAAGTATTTTATTATTATTATTAACAAACTGAATGTTTTAGGGTCAAATAAATTAGAGTGTGTGAAGAAACTACAGCATTGTAAAGCACACTAACCCCGCTGCACCCACCCAGTAGTGCTGTTGCACAGCCTCCACGACCAGGGGCGTGCACAGACATTTTGAGGAGGGGGTGCTCAAGTGAATAAAAAAGGGCACCTTGTGCAGTGCGTGGAACCGTCGACTGCCTAGTAGTTAGGGATGGGCAGTGTTGCATTGGTGATTCTTTGTTTGGGGGGACGCAATTTGAATGATGTCACACGGACGGTGCTTACACCTATGCATTAACATGTTCAGACAATGGTTTATTGATATGCACACATGCCCTGCTGTGACATATCTATGTCTATTGATATGCATGAATCAATTAATTGAATAATCGATTAATCATTTATGAGATCAAAGTCGATTATCAAAAAAAACATATTATATGTTCTGGGTATCCAGAGACAAAACAAACTGATAATGAAATGAAATATGAATTTTAACTTTTGGAAGAAAAAAAAAGACTATATGGCATTACTTCTGCAAGTGGTAAATACACACACAGCTGTGCTGAGACTTTCTTCACAACATGAGATGAAATGAATGCAAGCAAGCAAGCAGCATGTATCTAAGAAAGACTCACCATTTGCAGAAATAATGCCATCAAGTCCCTTCGAGTTGAAAGGAACATGAGTCCTTTTTTTTCTTCTAAAAGTTCAAATTCATAATTAATTTCATTCAGCAGTTTGTTTTGTCTCTCCAGCAGAGTTTCTAGTGTCTCTCTCTACTCGGAAGAGAGGCTATACATGAACTCTGCAGCTGCACTGAGGCGCTCCAACACAACCACCCTGACAAGCTAAATGTTGACTCAATCAGTGGTTCTCAAACTTGTGTCATGTCAAGGACCCCCAAAATGATATGTTTAGTATTAGTAGTTTTAGTTTAGTTCTAAATGCAAAAATATTTTGTCTTGCCTCAAGCTAGATGCAGAATAGATAAATGTTGCTTTGATCACAGATAGCCTACATATGTGGCAAGAGCATTTTGGGTCATAAATATATATTAGAAGCTTTTAATCCAGAAATGACCGATGTCTCCATGGGCCACATACTGAACACTGTACAAAACAACAAAACAAACAAACACTGTACAAAGAATTAACATTATAAAAAGGGCACATTGATCCAGGCAGGCAAAAAAGGCTAGTGTCTATGTGTGCACGTCCCTGCTGCTCAAAATATTTTGCTCCAGGGACCCCCAGAAGCAAAGATTTTAGTTAATTTGGGTCTTGCCTCAAGCTAGATGCAGAATAGATACATGCTGCTTTGGTCACAGATAGCCTACACGTGTGGTAAGATTCCAGAGCATTTTGGGGCATAGATATATATATTAGAAGATTTTAATCCAGAATTGACCGATGTCACCATGGTCCACATACTGAGCACTGTACAAAACACACAAACACTGTACAAAAAACGAACTTTATAAAAAGGGCACATTGATCCAGGCAGGCAAAAAGGCAGGTGCTCTAGTACCCCCTAGTGTCTATGTGTGCACGTCCCTGTCCACGACCACCGCTCGGTTCACACGGGTGTGATTTTAAAGTCTATAATTAATATAGAACAAGGTTCTTCAAAGTTTTTCAGGCCAAGGACTCCATAGCTGAGAGAGAGAAAATTGAAGCAGCCCCTAGCTTCAGAGACTTGTTTAACAGCACTATCACCAGCATTGTGTAAATTAATGTTTTTAATCTTTTCTTTAATATATTAGATTAATGTTCATACTATTTAAACCATTAAGACCTGAGGCCGATTCCACATAATGCTTTCTAAAGAGTTAGTTGTTACACTAAAACGATTCTTCTAAAATGTTCAAAGATAGCAGATATTTGCCGCGTTGCCGTGTTTTGTAGGCCTACATCTGGTACTTTTGAATAGCCAACACAAAAATCTAAAATGACACAGATGATTTCCCAGTTTTAATGAGTTAACACATTTACTCACTTAAGCCCTCAAAACGTAGTCAACTTGACCTTTGGCTCGGCTTGGTTCGCTATTGCCTCTACACGTATTGGTGTCCCTAGATGATTAGCTTAAAATGCAGCATAGTTTTCTCAAATATTACATAAAGAACTAGAAGCAGTGCAGGCGTCCTGGTGATGCCACTGTATAATAGGCCAATGTAAAAAGGGTGGCATATGTTCTTCACCTTAGACCTTTCATGGCAATCGGACGCTGCATGCATGATTTGAAGCATTGTGTTCCAAAAATGTGTTTTGCTAAAGTCTACCTGCTGGTGGCGCTATAACAGCCCAATGTGAAAAAGGTAGCATTTGTTCCTTTACCTAGTGGGAATATGTGTGGCAAATTTCACACTAATCGCAAGCTGCGTTGATGATTTGAGGCATTTTGTTCAAAAACGGAGCAATCCTGCAAACTTTGGAAGCCAATATTAGACGGATCGGACTTGATCACATGACTATAGAGATACTGTGTACCAATTTGCATGATTGTTGGATAAAGTCTCAAGGAATAATAGGAAAAAATGTGTTTTACATAAGTCGGCCTCCTGGTGGCGCTATAAAAGGCTGATGTGAAAAATGCAGGGAAAGGGTTTTTCCTTGGCCTCTAGGGAGTGCGCTTACAAAGTTTGAAACTGATCGGTAGAGTTATAGGTAAAACCACAAATCGGCCAGTTATAGCGCCACCATGAGGCTGATTTAAAAAAAATTAAGTGGCATTTCTTCCTTGACCTAGTGGGAACGTGTGTGCGCGATTTCATGATAATTGCACTTTGCGTTTGGGATTTGAGGCATTTTGTTCAAAACGGCTCAATCATACAAACTTTGGAAGCCAATCTTAGCCAATCAGGATGGAATATGCAAAATCGGACAGATGTGTGTCGATCACATGACTGTCGAGATACTGCCTACCGATTTGTAGGATTTTTGGACAAAATCTGTAAGAGTAGTGCACAGAAATGTGTTTTGCGAACATCGGCCACTAGGTGGCGCTAGAAAAGGCCCATTTGAAAAATTTAGGGCAGAGGTTCTAGATTGGCATCCAGGGAATGTGTGTGCTCACTTTGGCAGCGACCGGGCCAACGGCGACTGAGATTAGCTGCACACAAACTGCGAGGACACACGGACGGACGCACGGACACACGGACGGACGCACGGACACACGGACACACGGACGGACGGACGAAGGGGAAAACATACTCTCCCCCATGCCTTCGGCTGGTGGAGACAAAGAGGCAGACATTGTGAAAATAGCTGATCTACAAGCTCACAGCGCAGTGTGAGCTTGTAGATCTGCTGTTTACACAGCATCTGTCAGAACCGAGGCAAACTACAGTTTATGCCTCAGCTCCCACAATTCCAAGTGTTTGTCAGGGTTTGACCTCCCCAGTTCAAATTTGATTACTTTGGTGGGGTTCGCAGCCTTACATTTTTGGGAACCCTTGTTCTACAGTACACTAAACCTCTTCATGGAAATAGGCAATCTGCTGGTTAATGAGCAAACTATTTCCTACGGTAAACGTATCACACAAAGGTAGTAACTCGAAGGAGATCCCTTGTTGAAGACCCATGATCTAGACTAACAATGGAGTTTTTCTTCCAGATGCCGTATTTTGTCACTGTCTGGTGGACACCTTGCATTTTCAAAACTGTTAATTCCCAGGAAATGGATAAAATGACATCTGTTCCAATGAAAGTGGTTATTTATTTTATTCATACATTGTCTTTAGTTACAAGGTGCTGTTCAATAAAAACTAAAACAAATTAACGACGACAACAATAGAGAAATATAATATAACAAAACCAGGGGGGAAAGTTCTGTCGCTCTGCTGGCTGCCGTTGGCACAGCTACAGCTAGTACCTCAAACGGCCACCGTGTCAATTTGGCTTCAATCCTCCCCCTGGTGTCTGGGGCTTGGGCGTGCAGTGGGAGCGTAATGACATCACATCCTGTGTGTACCGGGGGTTGACGCAGGAGGGGGGAGCCCGGCTCCCCCTCCTGGCCGATAGGGGAGCCAGTGCTGCGCCCAGTGGCAATGGGGGTCATCGCCACGTCACTCCCTCCCACGTCAAAGGTAACCCGGAATTAAAACAATCTAACTTGTGCAATGGAGCACAGCAATTATGTAACACGTGTACTGGATCACAGCAATAATATAACACAAAATGTGTATAATGCAAGCGAGAGGGAGGACCTTAGGCATTGGTAAGCACCCCTTACAGATCGTGGAGGCATTTCTGTATATCGCTACTGCATTTGTTTGTTGTCAAACACATATCGTCATTGTCGGGTGTCCAAAACGTAAACATACTCTTGCGCGACAGGCTTTACTTTACGGGAAAAAAAGTACATATTTTAAAACCGACAGCTAAGATATCGTCTATCAGTGGTGAAAAGTAACAAAGTATATTTACTCCAATGATACGTAGCCTGTGAGCAGATGTACTCGAGATGTTTCACACTGCGCTTATGCGGGCGCATACGGATGCTTATGAACACAACCTGTCCCAACCTCGTTCAGTAACGAGATAAGGCCACTGGGGGGCGCCTTGACAACTCTTTCTTGTCTCGTCCACAAATGAGGCAAGGTTGCCATGGTTACCGGGTAAACAAACGTTTCCTGCGGGTGCTGGTGAAGGACTCTGGTGCACACAGAAGTTTCATCACACTTGTTGGCAGACTGGAGCTGGACGTTTGAAAACAGAACAGGACAAGTGGAGGACAAGGCAGGACTTGAACAGACAGGACTGGACCTGTAGGGACAAGGGAAGGTCATACATCAAATACATAGAGACAGTGTAGTGCCTCAGTAAAGTATTTTTTTTAGATATGTTTTTGGGCTTTTTATGCCTTTATTGACAGAACAGTAGGCCGACAGGAAATGGGGAGAGACACGCAGCAAAGGTAGTGGGGATCGGGATTCGAACCAGCGACACGCTGTCAGGCTACACTGAGCCTATGTGGTATGCGCCTGGACTGGTAGGCCAGCGGGAGCCCCCAGTAAAGCCATTTAAATACGGTCAACATGATGATCTATTGAAACTACAGGATACCTGGTAAACAATTAACCTAGTAGCTGTTAAAATGTTATTTTAACATTGTGGTCAATAAAAACAAGCCTAAGAAACAGGGGGAAAAAACAAACAAACAAACAAACAAACAGAAGGTGGCAGGAAGGGGTACTGGGAAAGTTAAGGGCTGAGATGGAGTCTGAAGAGGTTAGACTATAGACTCTATAGGGTTTTGGTGGACAGACAATCAGACCAACAAAATACCAAGAGATGGGTATTTTTAGGGGTATTTTTGGAGCTGTGTGAAGCACAGGCTCCCTATACGTGGCTGTGTGGGTCTGTGTGTCTGTCTGTGTGTCTGTGTGTGTGTCTGTGTGTATGTAGCCTGAACTTCCTAAACTTCGGCACGCTACTAGTCCCACAGTTTTGCCACCACACACTCGCGCCATATGTCAAATCGACCGGCTTACTCGGGAATCGTGGGCTAGTAACTTGCTAAGAGAAAGGTTCAATAGTTTAATTGATATTAATTTATTAGTGAATTAATTTTCCCCATTGACTTATAATGGGAATCGCAAAAACTCACATTCAATTATTTGTCTCTCGCAAACCATAGGGGCTAGAGTTTCAAGACTTGGAGAGGAGGTTCATAATGATTTCAAGGATTAAATAAAAAATAATTGTGTCATTTGGCCGCATGGTGGCGCCATAACACCCCACTTCACACGGGTGTGATTTTTATTTTGACGACTGAATTGACTGTCTGACACTCAGACAGGACAACACACATCACATAGGCAGGGCAAACTGAGAGTCAGAGGACCTGGAAAACTAGCAGTCTGGGACAAATGAGAGCACACATTAAGCCCAGCCTGCAGCAAAATAATGCCACTGGCCATGACAAAATCCCCACCAAAATTAACGCTGACACCTTTACTGCTCCAATCATTGCCAACATAACACATCTCTCCATCAGTCAGTGTCACGCAAAACGTGCAAGAGTAACTCTGTACAACAAAGGAAGCAAATTAGACCCTGGCAACCACCGCCCCGTTTCCATTCTATGTTCCATCTCGAAGGTTATAGAGAGGTTAGTATATGATCAGATTGAAAAGTATCTTGCAGAAATAAAACTAGACAAGAACACAAGGGATCTAAGGGCCAGGGAATCTGAGGAGGTTTGTGGGCTAGGGACAGGACAAGAAAGGGGTCTAGGTACAGAGCTGCCATTTTTGAAAGATCTTGAAAATATGTTTCTGTCAGTGGTGCTCACACTTTTTCATATGAAGGACCCCCAAAAATGATATATATTTGGCCACAGACCCCCATCTCAAAACATGTAGTACCAGGGACCTCCCAGAATCAACATTTGAGTTACAAAGGTTCGCTTAAAACTACATATATTCAAAGATTTGCACACAATTTCACGATTTAAAAATAAAATTGCAGATCTACAAGCTCGCAGCACGGCACTGAGCTTGTATATCGGCTATTTTTCAATAGCTAAAGTATAAAATATTTAAGGCCCCTGTCCAAAAATGTGTTTAAAAAAATCTGCCTGATGGTGGCGCTAAATGTGACAGGTCCATTTTGAGGACATGACTGTAGACATACTGTGTACTGATTTGCGTGATTTTAGGGCAAGATTTGTAGGAGCAGTGTCCAAGAATGTGTTTTGCAAGAATCAGCCTCATGGTGGCGCTAGAAGAGGGGCATGTGGGAAATGGGGGGTGGAGGTAGTGGTTTGGCAGGCAAGGAGTGTGTGTGCAGATTTTGGCATGGATTGGGGCAACGGTGGCAGAGATATGAGAAGAGCAAAAGTGTGACGTGTGACTGACTGACTGACTGACAGACAGACAGACAGACAGACTGACTGACAGCCGGTGGAGGTTTTGATAGTAACTGCGACCTAAAGGTCGCAATGATGGTTTGAATACAAGGATAATTTTCATTTGCATCGCATTGATTTACCATGAATGAAAATCAAAAGAACAAAAAAGAAAAATCTCACAAAAAGTAATACAAATAATCAGTTTATAAACTAAAACACAGAAACAGTGTAATCCCTCTTTTCCTTAAATCAGTTGTTTTGATGGGGGGGGAAATATGCCCACCCCTTCTAATACATTGTTTTTTGGATTCTTCATTCACCATAAAGGCATTTGATAAACCCTAACCCTATGCTCATGTAGGCTAGTGTTTTCTTTTCTTTTTATTGGTCAATGATGTTAATTAATCAATCAAAGAAAACAACTATGTCCTCTCATTTCCAGTCTGGTGTTCACAATTGACAACCCTTCAACGAGATATCCGGATGATGCACTATCCTGTGAGGAGAAGAAGAACGAAGAGGGTAAGTCATAACTACTCCAAGTACTATATCAAACATGCAGAAATTCAACTCCCATATAGGCTACGGCTATTTAAGAATATCTAGATATTCTCCATTTAGCATTTTCTTTTTGCTACTAGTCTACAGATCAATCATGATCAATACGAAAACATGTTACAAGTGTCACTGTTGCTGAAACATGTCTCCCCCCCACCAAATTGGGCACAAATGGTCTTGTGTATACAATTACGGTGAAATAGGATTATGATACGTTACATTTGCCTGTAACTACTGTATACTTCACAGATTTATGGGTGGGGCCTTTTTCTTGAAGGTCGGGTGACATGGCCAAAACAGCTAATTAAGGCTATCAAATTAGCCACATTTTTAATGATGTCTTGTACCCCCATGTTAAATTACCCAATCAAATTAATGTATTGTAGTTACTGTACTGAAAGTAGTACTTTCTGTACAGTAACGGCAATACATTAATTTGATTGAGCTAATATGGGGGGAGGGGCGGAGTCGAGTATCCATATCATTATCTTTTGAAACTGCCCCAACAAAAGCTGTCCGCGGTGTGTTTCCGCTTCTCCCCGTCACTGAGACGGTTTTGTCGGCCATACCCTGCTGTCTCTTCCCCTAAACCTGACTGGAGCATCTGACTGGGACACCGGAGCAATCTTAGAACGAGGGTCCAGCGATCTCCTCCTCGGCAGAGGAGGTCCGTGGCTCATACACTCTGTGTGTGTAGCCTGTGTGTGTGTGTGTGTGTGTGCTTTCACGCGTGTGTGTGTGTGTGTGTGTGTGTGTGTGTGTGTGTGTGTGTGTGTGTGTGTGTGTGTGTGTGTGTGTGTGTGTGTGTGAGAGACCACGTGACCTACTGTATCATAATGTTAAAATTCTTTGTGTGTCATCCGGCCTTTCAATAAAACAAAACATAACAAAAAAAACACAATTGTGTTTTCTTTAACCCCATGGTGTCGGATTAAGAGCAAACCTGTTTTTTTCTGATTTGATATAAGCCTACTGTATGTATGTTTCTCACAGGTTTTATCACAGGTTATGAGGTGGGAGTGCACATTGCAGACGTGACACATTACCTCAAAGAAGACAGCCCTGAAGATGACAGGGCCAGACAGAAAGCTGCCAGCATATACAAACCAAGGGTTTGTACTGCTTATTGAATATATCATGTCATTTATTTAAAGGGATATTTCACTTTAAAAAAAACTTTTGGTCATTTTATTGTCTAATCCGGCTTTTATGAACACCCTGGACAGATTTTAATTTGCTTCATTCAATATTTAGATATTTGATGTAAATGTTATCAGGCCCTCTTCAGTGACGTCATTACGTGCGCGTCCCGCGTCTCTGACGCATTCACGTTGCCTAGAGACGCATTCACGTCAGTGTTCTGGGGTCCCACGGACGCATTGCCTCCATTGGAGTCCACGTTAAAATAATTTACCACGTCGCGAAAAAAAAATATTTTAAAAAGTCCACCGACGCCACCATTGTTCATGGGTGAAGGCATGCTACTGTACCCTACGTTAACACAAATGAAATCCGCGTAGAAAGTCTTAAAACAGACGATAGAACTAACGACAGTGTGTGTTTGGAATCCACCAACGCTATTTTGTGCGCCATTGAATTCTGTGCATGGTCACAGAATTCAATGGGTGCCTTAGTTTTAGCGTAGCACCGGGCCGCCCTCTGACCATAGTGGCACAGCGTGTTAGGTGATACACCAAGAAGGGTTCCCCCACCGAACGTGGGTTTGGCTTGTCGAGCCTGTTATCGGGTAAGCGTCACGTCATAGGCTGCTATAGCGGCCGGGGGCCGGGAGGTACAATGCGTCATCGATAGTTGTGTGCTTTGGAAGTGCATGCGTGCCGCGGAACAACGGTGGAACGCGTGAAACACTAAAAAGTTTGGTTACCTTTTTGAAAAGACAAGGGGAAAGCTAAATACAATGGGCTATGCAGCACGGTTGTTACATCATGCTCGGGAGGGAACACTTCGACAATGCAGACGGAGCCAGGCACTTGTCTATAGTGCATCACATAAGACCCAAGTGCAATCAATAACTTTGCACGTCTGCAAAGTTATTGATTTCAAAGTTATCTGCAAAGTTATCGAGTTGTTTCAACTCGTCTAGTCTGAGACGAGTTGAAACAACTCCAACGCGGGCTGTTGAAGCAGCGCGACAACCGTTCTCTTCCACCCAATGTATGTGGTGCTTGAAAATATGAATGATTCCATCGATAATAATCCGTTTGGGACACTCAAAATCACTGCCATAGAGTTATAATGTATCGCTCCGTGCGAATGAACCCGTAGCGTTGCCAGCGCGACTTATTCTCAGTCTACCGAAAATAGCAGATGTACAAGATCACAACGCGGTGCGAGCAGACACGGTTTGAGCTTGTTGATTGGGTATTTTTTTGTTGCGTGACACCGTCGTACTATGCATTATAAATTACACTGTTAAAGAGACGGTACACATTTAGTTTCTTCAAATATTTTCCAAAAATAAAAAGGTTGACTTGCCTTCTGTCTGTTAAAGTACTGTATTTGAAGGCCCTGGTCAAATGTATTTAATGGAAAAAAATAGATATGCATTTACTGTGTAAAAAAAAAAAAAAAAAAAAGGAGAGACATGGAAATGTTAGCCTATAGTTTATAGTATAGTTTTACAGTAGGCTATTATTATTAATTCATGAATAGTACTGTAATTATATATATATATATATTAGTGTCTCATCATGTCTTTCCACAAAATAACAGAAAAAAGCTCAATAGTGGGCTCGATAAAAGCCCGGCTCGATAAGCAACATCGATAAGGTGCTCATTATCAATACAAATTAACGAGCTCCATCCCTAGTGCTTCTTCATCTCAAGGTACTATTATAGTTTAATTGTTTAATTCGTTTTTGTATGTATTTTGTAAGATAAACCATGTAAATAACCATATAATAACCAATTCAAGTTAAATGCTGCACTTTGTCAAAAATGACATGACGCGTTGAATTTTTGTGGGACCCATAAAATATCCCTGGGACTCATCCGAAAGACCCTTCTTGGGTCCCGGGACTCATTACATTAAAAACCTATTAACATCACTGCCTCTTCCTCCCCATACACACCCATTGTAACTTCAAACTCCATTTTAACCATGATAGGTTCATTAAAAACACCTATTATTTTTTTCTGTTGACTCATAATACCCTCCTAGCTGGCCATGGTCGATAACTTTTTTCATTTATTTTTAATAATTCTTTGGAAAATGGAAAAAATGTAATACAAAAAAAAATAAAAATAAAATAAAAACACGGCCAGCTCACATAGTAGGAGGGTATATGAGTCACCAGAAAAACACGGTCCCGCCCGTGTATGCCTTAGTTGTTTACAGTATATGAAATTTGCTTTTGACTACTGTAGCTGTCCCAGCAATGGGGGGGCTAGGTTAATATTTTATTTTATTGTTGGTTTAGCTGGTTAAGTGTAAATGGTGAATATATTTTGATTTGGGTGACATTTGAGTTTATTTGGGTGAAATTGTGTAATTCATTGCCATCTGGTGGTTCATAGTGTTGTATGGCACAGGCCTAGAGGTCATGTGACTCAATTAGGAGTGTAAGTGTTTTTTTTTGATTGAAGAATTTATTAGAAGTTTGCAATAGAAAAAAGTACAGTTTCATGACAGTACAAATCACTGGTACAAGGTCAACTAAAAGGAGATCCTAGAAAGCCGAGGCTTATTTCCACAGGAACCACACTTTAAGTATCTCATACCAGTAAGACTCCCTAATCGGGAGATAAGCAACCGTAGGTGGCTTATCTCCACAAATAGGGCAAAAATGTGTTTTTCCAAAATCGTCCTGATCCATGTTGATGACATGAGTGTAGACATGCTGTGTAGTGATATTTGTGATTTTAGGGCAAAAACTGTAGGAGCAGTGTCCAAAAATGTGTTTTAAAAATCGGCCTGAAGGTGGCGCTAGAATAGGGCCATGTGAGAAATGAGGGGTGGGGTCTCCGCGTTGCCTTGGCGGACGAATAGGTACCGGCACCGGCTCTCCCGGACGCTCCTAGCCCGAGTTACGGCATTTTATGTGCGCTGCAGTGGCAGGGGGTCCTCCACTGGGGGCGCCACCACTTTTGCATCCGTTCTGGAGCACCAGGAGTCGGTGGTCCCCGGGAATTCCCCGTGAGCAGCCCCGTTGGGGTGGTCATTTGGTCATTTTTGCACATTTGGTCATTTTTTACATCTGGGGGTCCCCTGGGGCTCCGGGGGTCCTTGGAGGTTGTAGTTTGGCAGGCAAGGAGTGTGTGTGTAAAATCTGGCATGGATCGGGTCAACGGGTGCGGAGATATAAGCAGGGAAAAAGTGTGACGTGTGAGCACATTTGGGCATTTTTTACATCTGGGGGTCCCCCAGGGACCTGGGGGTCCCTGGGGCTCCGGGGGTCCTTGGAGGTTGTAGTTTGGCAGTCAAGGAGTGTGTGTGCAAAATGTGGCATGGATCGGGGCAACGGTTGTGGAGATATGAGCAGGGCAAAAGTGTGACGTGTGACGTGTGACTGACTCACTCACTCACTCACTCACAGACAGCCGGTGGAGGTTTTGGTAGTAAATGCGACCTACGGTCGCAATAACATTGAAAGACAGACGGATAGAACATAATACTTTATCTAGGATAATATCAGTTTCAAAAGCATAACATCAAATACAAAGGCAGAAAAAAGAAAAAAAAAGGGGGAGGGGGGGAGCATGGGGGCTTAATCTATTTACAAGTCACGGGTAGCAGCTGTCTGAAGGTGACTTTTCATACCAATTTTGAAGGAGGCTAGGGATTTGCTCTCCTTTAGGGCTTGAGGAAGGGCGTTCCACATGTTGATGGTGTAGCAGGAGAACGAGTTAGAGCCTTGTTTAGTGTTAAATCTACGTTGATGATGATTAGTGGCGCTGCCTCTGGTGTTGTGATCGTGAACATCCTTGACCTTTAAGAAGTAGTTTGTCAGGTACAGGGAATCTTGGAGGTGTAGTGTATCTTGTACACCAGGCCCATTGCAAGATGCTGTACTCTGTCAGCTACTTTGAGCCATCCCACGCTTTCGTGGTGATGATCGGTAAGGTGGGTCAGAGGAGGGAGACCAAGCACAACCCTAATTAGTTTGTTTTGGGCTGTTTGGAGCTTTAACTTTAAGGCAGCTGGGGCGTCGCGATACCAGACAAGGACTCCGTAATCAATGAGGGGCCCAATAAGAGCACCTCCTAGTGTCTTTAGGGATTTAATATTGATCAGCGGGGCAACCCTTTGCAAGAAGCGAATTCGTTGGTTGACTTTATTGATTACCTTGGTGGTCATTTTTTCACTGGATAGGTTAGCCTCCAGGATGCAACCCAGGTAGCAGATGTAGTTTTTTCTTTCTATCACAGTGTCACCTACTTTAATTGTGAAGTTCTCAACTAGGCTAAGTTTCTGACTAGATCCAAAGAGGATACATTCAGTTTTGCCTAGGTGAATTGAGAGTCTGTTGTCATTGAGCCAGGTGCAGATCTTGTTAAGTTCACAGTTAAGGGCCTTTTCAACCTGCGATATGTCTCTGCCTGAGACTAGGAGAGCAGAGTCATCCGCGAACAGAAACAGATTGCAGTCACAAGCAGATGACATGTCGTTTACGTATATTAAGAACAACAGTGGTCCTAGTATACTCCCTTGAGGTACTCCACAGTTTACTGGGAGGGGGGGGGACAGGGTTCCGTTGACTTCCACCATCTGTTCCCTCCCCACCAAGTAAGAGTGCATCCATCTCACTGCTGTGCTATCAAGACCAATAGCTTTGAGTTTTTCAATCAGAATAGAATGATCGACGGTGTCAAATGCCTTCTGGAGGTCCAGCATGACCATGCCGCAATATTTGCCATCGTGAATTTCACGTTTGATGTAATCATTCAAATAGATGAGGCATGTATCTGTGGAATGGGACTCTCTGAAGCCAGACTGGAACTCGTAGATCAGTTTATTCTCTTCAAGATATTTAGCCACCTGTTCATAGACAATTTTTTCCATTACCTTAGAGATGGAACTAAGGATTGAGATTGGCCTGTAGTTGCCAGGGTCAAGTTTACTGCCTTTTTTGTGCATGGGGGGTTACTTTAGCTAATTTGAAGTCCTGGGGGACATAACCCTGCATGATAGATAGATTAATAATATGGGTAATGATTGGGGCAATGGTGGCAGCTGAGTCTATGAGAAATTTGGGGGCGATTTTATCATGGCCAGCGGCCTTGAATTGAGGTAGGGTGCGCAGTTTTTTAAACACTTCATCAGTTGTCACCGTGGCAAGTTTAAAATTGTCTTTGCGTACCCCAAGGTTCCTGTAGAATTTCAAGATGTGCCTAACACCAAACAGCCCAGATGGAGCGGGCAGTTTATTGACCAGATTTTTGGCCATGGAGGTGAAGTAGATGTTGAGATTTTTGGCTACATCAGTGAGGAGGGTTATGGGAGTTTGGATGGATATGTTGCTGGCTATGGATCTAAGTTTAGCACCACAGCCTAGCTGGGTTTTAAATAGCTTCCATAGGTCTCGTGGTTTGTGGATGTTTTCCTCAACTTTCTCATCCAAGTAGTGTTTTTTGGCAGAAAGGATTAAGGAGGTTGTCCGATTTCTCAGTTTATTAGCCTCTAAACTGACTATTTCTAATTTGGCTTCAAGGTGTTTATTGGGGCCTTTTTTGAGTTTGTGATTATATTTGCGTTTCTCAGAGTATTTTTTGTCTCTGAGTTTCATTGATTCACAGATTTCCGAATTCCACCATGGCTGTGAGCGGGCTTTAACCCTGATCCTACGCAAAGGAGCCACTTCGTCTAGGGTAGTGTTGAAAATGGATTTAAAGCCCAGCCAGGCTTCATCGACCTGAGTGCTAGCTAGTACTGGGGACCAGTCAGATTTCTCCAGTTTGTGATTAAAGGCTTCGCTAGAGTAGGTTTTGAGGTTTCTAGCTTCAACTGTTTTGTGGCCGTCAGCTTTGGACTTATGTATTTTACGGGTGCAGTAAATGATATTATGGTCGCTTAGGCCACCACATTCAATAGTCCCACTCACGGAGACTTTAGATTTGTCTGTGGTTACAATGAGATCTATGGTGGTTTGAGAGTTATCTGTAACCCTAGTTGGCTTGCTGATGAGCGGAGTGAAACCCTGTTGATTACATAGCTTATTGAATTTTTTGAATAGAGGAGCTTCTTTACGAAGCATGTCTATGTTCCAATCTCCAATAATGTATTTTTCAACATTGTCCACCGGTGCAAGGCTCTCCTCCAGTAACTCACAGAAATCATTTTGGTCGGGCGGTCTATAGATGGCACCGATTAGTATGTTTTTAGCTTTCTTAAGAATCACTTCCACCCATACAGTTTCTAAAGAGCTGTGTTGTAGGTCAGGGCGGGGGATATACTTAATACTGTTATGAACATACATGCATACACTACCACCAGATCTGTTTCTATCATTTCTGATGACCGAGTAGTTGTCAATTTCGATCTGAGAGTCAGTGATGGAGGCATCAAGTTTGGTCTCTGAGAAGGTTAGAAAATGAACCTTACTTCGAGAACCATATGCTTGATTTGTTCATATTTAGCAAACAAACTGTTAATGTTTAAGTGCATAATATGAATTCCTCTTTTCACAAAGCAACTGGCAAAGTCCATGGCAAGGTCCATGGAAGTGGTGTTTGCATCGGCGTCGGTGGGGGAGGGGGGGTTGGTTGTAGTCTCTGGTGGCTTCAGAGGGGGACAAAGGGACAAAGGGGTCTCCATGTAAAGTTGGGGGATGGGGTGGTGGGGGGTCGTGGTAACCGATTTAACCCAGGTTGAGAAAAGCGCTCAGGCCTTCTCGGTCAGCCAGCGAGGAGCAGAGTTAATGTAGACTCTGTTCTGGGGTGCTGGGTCCACGAGGGGGTCCGTCGGGTCCATACAGGGGTCCGCCGGGTGCATCTGCAGGTCGGGTGGGTCGGGGGGGGCGCCGGGGTCCGGTGTTGCGTGACTTGCGTCGATGATGCTGGTCTCGTGCTGAGCTAGTCATGCGGGGGCGATCGCAGAGGGTTCTCCGGGGGTCCGTGAGCCAGGGGGTCCTTCGACGATCCTTGAGTCCGCGGAGGCGACTGCCGAGTAATCGTCGGGGATCCGCTGGTCAGGACAGCTGGAGTAGCCCGTTGTAAGTCCCTCGGGATTCATCAGTGAGGGGCTAGCTAAGCTAGCATCGTTAGCTTCGCTGATCACTGACAAAGAAGGATCTGCCGTCGTCAAACCAACTGCAGTAGCGAGAGCAGCTAGTCTTCGGGTCATCTGTCGGGTAGCTACAGGACCCGGATTTAATTCTATATCTCCTGATTGCAGTAATAATAAGAAGATCAAAGATCGACTCATACAACCATTCAGGGGTTTGTCTCTTTTGTTCCGGTTAGCAGCCAACAAAGATTGAATAACATGAGATCCAAAGCTCGGGTGCTTAGCTACCGTTTTGGCAAGAAGATATAACTCACTGTGTTTTTCGTCCGTTTCCCATAAAAGATTCTCGTATTCCAGTGGTGTTAGGATCTGTGGTGATTTATAGCATAAATCCGTGATCCATAGTAGAAATAGAAGAAAATGTGGGATGAACCAAGCCTTTGGTGTTTTGGTTCCGGGGCGAGAGCGAAAAACAATGCGACTTGCCATGGTGAAGTCCGGAAGCGAAAAATGAAAAAGCGAAAAAGTGTACAGTATATAGAGTCCACCTGGTAAGGTGCATTCATGGTGACAGCTGATAGAACAGGAGCTCTGTCTCTGCATGAGAGGAGTCTCAATACAAACGATTAAGAAGGGCCAACAAGGGTCTCTACAAGATAAGATGATAGAATAAGAGAAGCAAGAACATTTAACTCTCCTAAATATTTGGGTCCAGAAGGCGCACACGGTATGTCACATTTTATTGTTTGCAGCTTTTATTGTTTGTCATTTGTTTGTACATGTTTTATTGTTATAATGGTCATTGTATTGTTTGCATTGTCTGTAAATTCATGGTGGCTAAAATGTGTTTATTTGTATGTATTTTCAGTTTTTCACTGTGTTTGGTCAATGAAAAATAAAGATTCCTGTGAACCTCATCAGTCAGAGCGTAGTCCTTATCTGTACCTGAAACCACTGTTTAGGGGGAGTTACAGTGAAAAATGTCCGCCACTCACTGCCAGGCCGAGTCGAAGACCGTGTTGGAAGCCCCAAAACGACGTCAAGGCCAGACGGAGTCTCCTTGCCGGGAGAGCGCCGGCCATTCAACTGGCAGCGGCAGTGAACAAGCGAGACACTGCGGTCCACTTCATATCTACAACAACATGGCCTTGGGAGAGGAGCGTCTTCCAGTGCCACACGCATATGAACTTCACCTAAACAACGGAGCGGAGAGGGCAGAGGAACAATAAGTTGGTGCTGCTGCAGGGGTCGAGTTGGCTACAAGAAGGCAGCATCGTCTCCTCTGGTCCTTTGGTCGCTACTCGCTACAAAAGAAAGTTGGAGGTTCTTTGCAAGAGTCAGAACATTGGCTTGGGATTTCAGGTCAAACTGTGTGTGTAGGAAAAGGAAAAAAAGGCACTTTAACAAGATTAAGTTTTATTGTTGAAGTTTGATTATTTGAGTTGGTAGATCATTTTGTACGTTGATTTTTATTGTTGGTCGAATATTTATTAATTAAAATATTAGATATTCCACTGCAATATTTATTTATAACTAGGAGTCTCATAAAACATTTTGAGGTTCTCTAATAAGGTTTGATAAAGACTGCCTTTGTTAAGAGTCATTCCAAATGTAGGCCTAATACACTTTGATTTAATTCAAGTGTGATGGTTTAAAACTAGCCTTGACTCCAAGTGTTCTGAGTTGTGCAATAATAATCTTGAGCTAGTCACTTTGTTCTGGGGTGTGAATAATACACTTTAAGTTGAGAACTTTAACTTAAACTTAAGCACTCTAAAGCAAGATGGATTGTTTTACCCCAGAACAAATCGTGGCAGCTTTAGGAGAGGAAAAATTATACCTAGAGGAGATTTTGGAAAATTAAACAGATTGTTCAGAAAGACAAATTATTCAAGAAAGAATAATGGAGATAACTGATTACTTTGCACAGTCTGTAACGCAGCCTGGGCCTAAACCTGAAAGCAAAAGGAGTGCACTATCAGAAGTGGAAACCCACCCAACCCAATTGGTAAATCATGAGATACAAAAAAGAGAAAAAGGGTTCTTGTCTTTATACCTTGACTTTAAGACAGAGGTTAAAAATATCAGATTAAAACTAGAAGAAGTGCTCTTCCGAGCACAGGTCTCCACCAGCCACGTGTACTGGTGGTGGTATAATAGGCCAATGTAAAAAGGGTGTTCTTCACCAATCTTAGGCCTTTCATGGTGCCACCATGAGGCTGATTTGAACATTTTGTAGTGTAATTTCTTCCTTGGCCTTTTGCGAATATGCGTGCACAATTTCATTACAATTTCACGCTGTGTTTGATTTGAGGCATTTTGTTTGAAACGGATCAATCCTGCAAAGTTTGTAGGCCAATCTTAGCCAATCAGGATGGAATATTTAATACAGGACAGATCCCGATTTGATGTTAATTGCACTCTGCGCATTTGAGGCATTTTGTCCAAAACTGACCAATCTTACATATGACTGTAAAGATACAGTGTACTGATTTGTGTTCATTTTGGGTAAAATCTGAAGGAGTAATATCAAAAAATGTGTCTTACATAAGTCGGCCTCCAGGCATGGACGGATTAACCCCCGCGAGGGCCCCCCACCCTCCACCATAACCCCTCCTCCCTCCTGACGCACACTATCCAGCTTGGATTTTAAGCCATGATGATCATCAGTGGACCAAGAAAGCGAACAGAGGAGGGGCCCACACATTTGATTTTAGCTTGAAATATAAATTAATTTTTTGTAAATTGTCATTGACCACGCGGGCCAGTTTCCCCAAGGGCCCCTGAGAGCCAAGGGCCCCTGGCAACGGCCCCACCGGCCCAATGGTTAATAAAATGCAAGGAAAGGGTTTTTCCTTGGCCTATAGGGAGTGCGCTTACAAAGTTTGAAACTGATCGGTGGAGTTATAGGTAAAACCACGAATTGGCCGGTTATAGCGCCACCATGAGGCTGATTTTAAAAAATTGAAGTGGCATTTCTTCCTCATCCTAGTGGGAACGTGTGTGCGCGATTTCATGTTAATTGCACTCTGCGCATTTGAGGCATTTTGTCCAAAACGGACCAATCTTACAAACTTTGAAAGCCAATCTCAGCCAATCAGGATGGAATATGGACAATCAGGGAGATCCATGTCGATCACATGACTGTAGAGATGCTGTCTACCGATTTGCGTGATTTTTGGCCAAAATCTGCAGGAGTAGTGTACAGAAATGTGTTTTGCAAACATCGGCCTCATGGTGGCGCTAGAACAGGGCCATTTGAAAAATGTGGGGCAGAGGTTCTGAATTGGCATCCAGGTAGTGTGTGAGCTCATTTTGGCAGCGCCCGGGCCAACGGCGCCGGAGATTAGCTGTAAACAAACTCAGAGGACGGACGCACGGACGCACGCACGGATGCACGGACGCACGGACAGGGGCGAAAACATACTCTCCCCCTGCCTTCTGGCTGGTGGAGACAACTAAAAGAAGTGTGTTCAAAATGTGAACTGGAGGAATGGGTAATTAAGCTGAGGAAGTTGGAGTCAGACCTAAAACTGGACTTTGGCCCAGAGAGAGCCCAGAAAGAAAGGTTGGACAATTTGGAGACACAAAATGAATTGCAAGTAGAATCTGAAGTGATTTTACTAAACGATGCACCCATAACTTTGTCCTCCCAAGTTACGGAGACTGCTAAGGTGTCAGAGTCCCTGGAGGCTAATAAGGTCACCTCCACACATATTCCGGGGCTAGCAGCTCTGGCTAAAGTGAAGGCAGAGGAGGCTTATTTTTGTGCAGTGGAGACCACCACCTCGGGGGGCCCCTGCTACTGTGACAGAGCGGGATCACTTACCGGTTACCATGTTGTGTGAAGGGGGCACTCTTGTGTACCTTTCTTTGGAATTCATTAAGAAACCCTTGACACCTGCACCTGCATTCCAGTATGTCATTACAAAAATGGAGTTTGAAGTTACAATGGGTGTGTATGGGGAGGGGTCCTGGAGGAGGTGGGCCTGATAACATTTACATCAAATATCTAAATATTGAATCAAACCAATTAAAATATGTCCATGGTGTTCATAAAAGCCCGATTAGATGATAAAATGACCAAAAGTTTTTTTGAAAGTTAAATATCCCTTTAAGCCATTATGCTCTTAAGGCATGAATTCTTTTAACTTTTCAGATAAAATGGTTTGAGGAAAAGTACTTAATGTGTTCGTTTCTATAATGATTTCTATAGGCTGGACACACATGTGATCATTTAGATAACTGTATTAACACACTTTTTATCACCAGATGGTTCACATGCTACCACCTCGGCTGCGTAAGCGTTGTAGGCTGAACAAAGGCAAAAACAAATTCGCTGTCTCTGTAATCTGGAGTATCCCACCAAATGCGAAGGTATGCTGCGCACACACACACACACACACGCACGCAACACACCCACACACGCACGCACACGCACGCACACACACACACACACACACACACACACACACACACACACACACACACACACACACACACACACACTGTACACTCCACCACTGTATTGTGTAACACTTCCCGGTATCCCCTAGGAATGGGGAACGCCTCGATTCTGTCGCTCTAGGATACGCTCCCGTGCAAGGCTGAACTACGACGAAGCACAGCGCCTGCTCGATAGCCCAGATGGACAGCTGCCTCTCGAGAAGTCCCGCATCCATAGACGCATCCAACGGGCGCTGCAATCCATCATCAAGGTCCTCCAACCTGAAATACCAAATATCAACATGAGGCGGGTGGTGGAGATACTAATGAAGAAGACGAACAAAGCTGTAGCCAAACAGATCTTCCCAGAAAAGGTTCGAAACAGAAAGATTAGAAAAATATGTCTGATAAAAGTAATAGCAAATATCTAAATACTGAACCAAGCAACTTTCTAGGGTGTTCAAAATAGCCTGAGTAGATGATACAATTATTTTAATTAAAGAAATTTAAGAAATTATTATTATCTCACAACCCACGTTCAGCAGTTGTTCAATTGTCTAAATTGTCAAGTTTGTTATTTCCATGTACATAATGCAATGATCAATAACGCATATGCCTTGCTCACCATCTACTTTTCCACCTTCAGTCTCTACTTCTCATAATCCCAAAATTGTTTACAATATTTCCCAAAATTTTGGCCTGTAGGCGGCGCAGGGCCAGGCTGGGGCACCACACAGTACAGGCAGGGCCAGACTGGGCCACCACACAGTATAGGCAGTGCAGGGCCAGAATGGGGCACCACGCAGTATAGGCACTGCAGGGCCAGACTGGGCCACCACACAGTAGGCAGTGCAGGGCGGAACTGGCCCACCACACAGTAGGCCACACAGTAGGCGGTGCAGGGCCAGACTCTGGCACCACACAATAGGCGCACACACACACGCACACACGCACGCACACACACACACACACACACACACACACACACACACACACACACACACACACACACACACATACACACACACAAATGTAAAAATATAGATATAGCACACAGAATCAAAAACATAGATCTAGAACACATAGAACATGTACAGTACAGAACCGGCCGAACTGGGCCCCCACACAGTAGGTGGTGCAGGGCCGGACTGGCAGTGCAGAGCCAGACTGGGCCACCTCACAGTAGGCGTTGCAGGGCCGTACTGGGGCACCACACAGTAGGCGGTGCAGGGACGGACTGGGCCCCCACACAGTAGGCGTTGCAGGACCGGACATGGCCCCCACGCGGTAGGCGTTGCATGGCCGGACTGGGCCCCCACACAGTAGGTGTTGCAGGGCCGTATCAGTTGGATCACTGCTGCAACGTAGCTGTGAGCGCCTGCAGGCGTGATCTCTAGATGTGCGAACTTCTAGTAATTATTATTGACTAGCCCTTACCCGTTCAAAGATATGAGCTCCAAAATGATGTGCAGTGTGTGGGTTATGGGATGTGCACTGTGCACACAGTATATGAGGGATGGAAAGTAACTTTAACTGGTGCTTGCATGATGTAGGAGCATCAATGTAAGAAACCCGTTTCGTTTAATGGCTACAGAGATACTGTTCCCCCCCAGCCCGCCCGCCCACCCGCCTGCACACACACCCGCCTGCCTGCACACACACACACACACACACACACACACACACACACACACACACATACACACACACACACACACACACAGAGCTGGTTAAACATTTTGCCTCAAGCTAGATGCAGAATAGATGTGCCTCATGCTAGATGCAGAATAGATAGTAGATACACCATAAAAATGCTAATATACAGCATACGATTTGTGAAAGTGACAAACGGGCTTCACAGTTATGTCAGGTGTGTTCATATGCTTATGGTGATGCGATTTCAGATCAATTGCTCCAGCCACTGAGGAGAAACGCTGTGACAGACAGACACTCAGACAGACAGACAGACAGACAGACAGACACTCACTCAGACAGACATTCGCAAAATTATAGTATAGATAATATTGATTGATAATAATAATATTTCTTTCATTTTGTTATGAAATTAATAGGATTTCTGCGCTGGTGATCTGAGGGAGAAAACCCTCAGTGAGTTCATTCGCTCCACTCGCTTCACTGCTCCTATGCGCAGATACACTGATGTGATCACCCACAGACAGCTGATTGCCTTCCTATAGTAGGTAGGTTATTTAAGCAATATTATCATTTCTTCCTGCCCCACCTAGTGCTAAAGGCTAGATCCGGCCCTGCATTGTATCCACATAAAACAAATATGCAACCATCTCTGAAGTAGCATCTATTCTACACTGTTCAGAATGATACTGTCACAGATCTACGAGATAACAATGTGTGGCATTGTGACAAGTTGCACCCCACAACTGACACATGCTATGTGGACTATGTCCGCCTTTGTTTGTTTCTGTATTGTTTGTTTGTTTATTTATTTATGTTGCTATGGACCAAGTGTCCTTAATAAAGTTTGATTGATTGATTGACACAACACTGGTGCACACTTTTCCATTCCAGGGTGCATATTATTGCATATTTATTGTTCATCGTTCACTAATGCACTACCACTTTGGCAGTATAGGTTTCTCATCTGATGCAAATAAAACTAATTTGAATTTAAAAAATAATTATTGCATTATTGTAACCCAGGGCCGGCTTCTAGTCCGTTATAATTATAAAATCGCTATGATTTATCACTCGTTTTCCACCGCAGATCACTTCCCCATTTACTTAAAGCGGAGAGCAGCAGGAGTCACCCTCCACGTCATTTTGAGACGCCGGAGGGCCCGGCGAGATCTGCTGGGCAGCATAGAATGTGCCGCATTAGGTTAGACTAATACTTAGGTGACATCACAAAATAAAGCATTAGATAAGTACTAGATAATTGATTGTTTAAATTAAATACATTGCATGTACAGCCCTGACACTACAACACAGAGAGCAGACACAGATAGGCTTATATAGTGGGGCGGTTAACCAAACCAATTGTGCATTTTATGATAGAAGCATGAAACTTTCTAGAGTGTTTCTATATACTATGAAGTTTGTTTTCAGACGTGGAACCACTTCTGAATTGACCTCTGCGGCCCCCAAAATCCAAGATGTCCGTCCAACAAAGTGTTTTTACCTTTATAACTCCAAATGCATTGATTTTAAGACCCATAAATGTATTAAAGTTGAATGTAAAATCAGGCATTGCGGACATTTTGGTACCAGGTACGTGTCTGTATCAATTTCAGTTCTTGAGATACAGCATATAGGTACACCTGAGTCTGTAAAAGTACCTCTATGTTGTATCTCAAAAACTGTAATAGATACAGACACATACTTGGTACCAAAATATCCGCAATGCCCAACTTTATATTCAACTATAATATGTTTATGGGTCTTAAAACCAATGCTTTTGGAGTTATAAAGGAAAAAACACTTTTTTGGACGGACATCTTGGATTTTGGGGGCCGCCATCTTGGATTTTCACGTGGCTCGGCTTCTTAAATCAAAGAGTGGCCTCAAAAGATGATGTGTACCAATTTTCACGCTTGTATCAACGAGTGAATGATTGCTCTTATTATTTCCTGTACTATGAGGCAAGATTCCTGATCAAGATCTAATTCTTCATTGTCAGTTTCTTCATTGTCAAATTAGTTTTTGTAACAAGCTGGCAAGCTGCACAGGCACATCCATATGCTCCACTTCAGTAAAGCCCTCTTTTATGACAGAGACAATGCCCTATACTGCACTGGTTTACACTTGCCTATAAGTGGAAACCAGTGCACAAACTGGTCAATCCAAGCATCTGGCCTGAAGAGGTTCTTAAGTTTAAAGCTGGGGGACCAACCTGCCTTCTACCATGTGCCAGCCACAATTCATTGGTGAGGGCTTTGGATACCCTTGTTGATAGTGGGTCCTCATGATGTGCAGGGCATCACTTGTTGGCGGCATTGTATCAATATTGGCTTTCAGTTTTCAAAACAGGCCACAGAAACTGCATGAATTGATTTGCTGTTGATTTGGGGTCATAGAGTGTGCATACAAACTGCCAATGAGATAGGGGTAATAATAATAATAAGGGTAATAATAATAATAATAATAATAATAATAAGATTAAGATAGTAGCTGTACTTGGTACTTCATCCTCACCAAAGTTATGGAGAAGTTGAGGGCTGGAACAATTTCCAGGCTCTCTTTTTTCCTATAGTGAACTGGCAGTGAGAGCACTCTGCACTGTAGAGGCTTGAGGATGTTTTTGAAGAGGCTGTCGTGGAAGTCTTTTGTGGAAGTCTTTATTCTTTGTGACCAGTTGGTTCCCAACAAATTAAGTGATAATGTTCTTGCCAGACTGCAGCATTTCCAAGGTCCTTCAGTGTATCTTCTGAATCAACATCACCAGTTGTCAGAGACACTAGATCATAAACATTCTCCTATTGGAAGATGTGATATATTTTGATTCTTGGTGTCTTCATCATCATGTGTCAGTCCAAAACATGATCTGGTATCCTCTGCCAAGGTTGCACAAACACCTTCATTGTAGGTGATGGACCAACGGTTTATAACTGTCTCATGTCTGTGATCATAAACAGCAAACCAGGGCATCATGCTCTTGAAATAATATTCACCATTACTCTTGCCAGCATCAACTAATATTAGCTTTGCTACCTGCATTTTCATTACATTACCACATTAGCAGTACATATACATATGCAACTTTGCTCAACATTATTGCAGCACATTTAAAATAAATGGTCAGTACTGATTTGTGAGAATACAACCAGGAGGTGTTATCTTAGGTCAAGTCAATATCAGCTTTGGCCCCCTGACAACCAGGTATGACTGCACACACAGAATCAGCCATATCCTCCATCACACCCAAAGACAATTATATTCATTATCACTTTTGCCAGCATCAACTGATATTTGCTTTGCTACTTGCATTTTCATTTCACTACCACATTAGCAGTAATACGTTTGGAAATTCACTCAACATTATAGCAGCACAATCTGTTTTTACCACTTTTAAGTATACAGTGAGGATCCACTATCAACAAGGGTATCCAAAACCCTCACCAATGAATTGTGGCTGGCACATGGTAGAAGGCAGGTAGGTTGGTCCCCCAGCTTTAAACGTAAGAACCTCTTCAGGCCAGATGCTTGGATTGACCAGTTTGTGCACTGGTTTCCACTTACAGGCAAGTGTAAACCAGTGCAGTATAGGGCATTGTCTCTGTCATAAAAGAGTGCTTTACTGAAGTGGAGCATATGGATGAGCCTGTGCAGCTGGTACAAAAACTAATTTGACAATGAAGAAACTGACAATGAAGAATTAGATCAGGAGTCTTGCCTCATAGTACAGGAAATAATAAGAGCAACCGTTCACTCGGTGATACAAGCGTGAAAATTGGTACACATCATCTTTGGAGGCCACTTTTTGATTTAAGAAGCCGAGCCACGTGAAAATCAAAGATGGCGGCCCCCGAAATCCAAGTTGTCCGTCCAAAAAAGTGTTATTTCCTTTATAACTCCAAAAGCATTGGTTTTAAGACCCATACACATATTTTTTCCAGTCGGCAGCGCCCAATTGTCACTTCCCTGTCCTAACATAATGTTACATCACTGCTTTACAGTAGCAAACAACATTTGTGACCTTATGACTGGTCACTTCCCTGTCCTAACACAATGTTACATCACTGCTTTACAGCAGCAAACAACACTTGTGACTTTGTGACCTCTTCGGTGAACCTGGTTACATCGACTGAAAAGTACAAATACATATACATTATACATATAATATATATATAGAAATCCTGACCTTTAAAGATTTAGAAGGTACAAATACATATAAAGTCTGGACTAACTCAACACACATTTATAACCTCTAGAAATTAGTGCAATAGAATAGTAGCAAAACAACACATCAACTCTGATGAGCCTCCACTTCTCCTATTCCGTTCTCCCTCCAACTCCTCCTCCTCTCTATTCAGAGTCTGGTTTGTACGGTGCTCCCCACATGTCGTCCTCCTGGACCCCTTGCTGTTGACTGTCCTCGTGTGCACCTGCATCGAACACTGCATCGTATACCCCTGCGCCAGTATGCCCCTCGCTATCACTGTCCCTGTCACTGTCAATCAATATTGGTGACCCTCCTATGGGAATCTGCATTCTATCTTGCCCAACCGTTAATGGGCCCTCTCCGGGGTTTAGCGGGGCCGCACCTGCCTGGTTTGTCGAGGGGCCCTCCCCGGGGTCCTGTATATTCTGAGTTTGGTCCGGCGGGGCCATTTGAGACTGTAATTTCGGCCTCACGATCATCATCGGCCTCTCGTATGGGGTATTTGCCTCACGGCACCATTTTATCAACAAATGCCTTCTCAAATCGTCGTCCAGTGGGTCTCCTGCAGTCCAGACTAGCGGAGGCTCCGCGACATAGTTGAAATAAAGTTGGGCATTGCGGATATTTTGGTACCAAGTATGTGTCTGTATCTATTACAGTTTTTGAGATACAACATATAGGTACTTTTACAGACTCAGGTGTACCTATATGCTGTATCTCAAGAACTGAAATGGATACAGACACGTACCTGGTACCAAAATGTCCACAATGCCTGATTTTATATTCAACTTTAATACATTTATGGGTCTTAAAATCAATGCATTTGGAGTTATAAAGGTAAAACACTTTTTTGGACGGACATATTGGATTTCGGGGGCCGCAGAGGTCAATTCAGAAGTGGTTCCACGTCTGAAAACAAACTTCATAGTATATAGAAACACTGTAGAAAGTTTCATGCTTCTATCATAAAATGCACAATACCTTCCATATAATGAGCTTAACAGCCCCACTAATATAGCCTTTTGTCTTTAGGCCAACAGCACACAGCTGTGAAACCAGTTCTACAAATTCAACAACTTCTCAGTCACAAGACAGGAGGGGAGGGGCAAGCAGAGTGGGAAAGGTGTGACACCGAATGTGACATCACCTTTAAAACCCTGTAAGACCCCAAAATCGAAATACTTGAACAAAAAAAAAATTGACCTGTCAGACGTGTGGTAGGAGTATTTTGGAGTGGAAAATGTAATGTTTTTTTTTTTTTGTTATGTTTTTGTAAGGTTTTATAGCCATAAATCATAAATCATTCTCTGTAACGGCCCCGCAGGGAGGTTTTCATGTTTGGAAATGTTAATCTTTGAATCTTTTACTTTGAAGGGCTTCCTGCCCAGAAGTTGGGACTCAGACCTTTAAATTGACATGGTTTACAAGATGCAGGGCTGAGCATGGATTAGATTGTAAATACCATCATTTATCTATTTCACTGCAGATTAGGTTATCATCCTATCCCTTAAATTCAACAAATTCATGTTTTATTGGATGGCCTTCCTGCCCTGGCATTAGGCCTTTGTGCCCTCAAAAAATGGAAGTCTACTTGCCAGCCCATAGAGCCCCATTGTGAACCCGGACATATTGAGTACACCAATGTTTTATGTTAGAAATGTTGAGTATGGGTCCCCAGCATGTAGAAACAGCCGGATGCTAACTTGCATATGTTGAGCAATTTTCATAATTTGCATAATTCGATTTATTTAGCATAATCCCCCATAATAATTTGAACAATATTAGAGTGGTTTTGGGGGTTATTGAGGATGCTGAATCCATTTTCTAAATTCAAAATGACTTTTTTGTTGATTTTCCAGTTGGTATATGGCCTTTTCCGGTTTAAAACGGCCATTTTGAATTTAGAAAATTTCAGAAATGGATTCAGCATCCTCAATAACCCCCAAAACCACTCCAATATTGTTCAAATCGGCCAATCAGTTTTTGACATATTATCCATTATTATGGGGGATTATGCTAAATAAATCGAATTATGCAAATTATGAAAATTGCTCAACATATGCAAGTTAGCATCCGGCAGTTTCTACATGCTGGGGACCCATACTCAACATTTCTAACATAAAACCTTGGTGTACTCAATATGCCAGGGTTCAGATTCTGGCAAGTGGACTCCCTAAAATGACGAAATTCCAGGCCTGGTGGGGGGTATTCAATTCATATGCAAATATCGTGGCCAATGGAATTGTAATACTAAACAATAGGATCCAATGGTGATGTTTAGGTGGTAGGGGGAGCAAAAATAAAATAATTTAAACCTTTTTTTTTGGGATAAAATACAAATGTTGTAATATTACAACAGTGGGTCTTACAGGGTTAATAACTTGCCACTGAAAATGAAAAATAACTATAAGTAAAAAAGGTTCAAGGCTCAAAATGTTATAGTGAGGGAGCCAAATGGTGATTTTTGGCTGAACGTGGAATCGGCTGATAAAGTTTTTTTCTCAACTGATTCTTGTAGCTTGGGGTCACCTCTTAAGGATTCAAGACGATGACCAGCGATATCCATTGAGCATTTTTTATTATTAATAATAAAAATGCTCAATGGATATCACTGGTCATCATCTTGAATCCTTAAGAGGTGACCCCAAGCTACAAGAATCAGTTGAGAAAAAAACTTTATCAGCCGATTCCACGTTCACCCCCACGGCTCCCGGACTATTAATTTACATACATACATACATACATACATACATACATACACATTTTCTAGTTTTATAAACGTAATGGCTATAATTATTGGGTATTAGGCTAAAATTAGTCAAACCTACCTGGCTTGAAATGACGAGTCCGTTAGAAGTCCTTAAGGGGAATGGAGTATAAAAGGAAATCACATGATCACATGACTCTGTTTATTGTACGCCGTGTACGAATGTCAGATGAGCCATAACAGACACCCAGTGACTCATGCTTCCTCTTTTTTTTTCTTATATTAATTTTTATTATGATTTTTTGAAAGACAGGACATCACAGACATCAACAAAACATAACAAGACAAACACACCAGATTATCATGCTTCCTCTTTTAATGGTGCCGAGATCTCACCCATGGACTATTAACCTAAAAACTTAAGCTCACAAAAAGCAAAGCATAAACCTAATCTAGATTGGCTTTTAAAACAATGCTTATATTTCTTTGTAGCTCATTTGTGGTTAATGCAGATACATCTATCATTGAAAAAGGTGTAGCATATTTGTATATGGCACATTAGGAGTTCATTAGTATTTCTGGTATGGTACGGTATGTCTGTGGTAAAAAAATAATATCAATGAAAATGTGTGTGTGTGTGTGTGTGTGTGTGTGTGTGTGTGTGTGTGTGTGTGTGTGTGTGTGTGTGTGTGTGTGTGTGTGTGTGTGTGTGTGTGTGTGTGTGTGTGTGTGTGTGTGTGTGTGTGCATATTTGCTTGCTTTCTGGCTTCAATCTAATACTCAACATGTCTGTGCGCAGGTTTGTAGGCTTTGCACACAGCCTACAAAGGATATGTTACCCGGCATCCCACATCAATGAGATGACAGACCGCAAGAGAGGCCAGGGACAAAGAAGAAAAGCACTTCCGCCACAGGTCTTGCCCAGGGTGCCTGTCTGACTGGTTGGCCCCTCCTCCCATTGGACCATGCATTGGACCTGTGTTATTTAGCCTTGTTTCAGATGATGATTAGCGATATTAATATCAATAAATAACATTTATATTACAATAATGCCAAAACTGTACTTCCTATGCAACCTTCTGATAAATTCTTCAATCAATCAGTCAATTAGTGTCTTTCGAAGTTCCCTTTTTCAGCACCAATTGATATCATCAGCAATTTATTATTCCCAGATTTAATGAGAACATTCTGGAAATGTTCTTGTTTGAAGGTGTTGCTGGTCATGGAATTGGCTTGGATCATTGTGGGCTCGCCTGGAAGGCGAGCACACGTATGTTATCTTCATTATTGTGGGCTCGCCTGGAAGGCGAGCACACGTATGTTATCTTCATTATTGTGGGCTCGCCTGGAAGGCGAGCACACGTATGTTATCTTCATTATTTATTTCTATATATACTAGTCAGTATCTCCTCAAAACTTTGGCGCGCTTCATCTCTTAAACGCTTACACCTTTCAACACCATTCAAATTTTTATGTGTTCAGCTTACTGAGGACACGTGTGCTTGTACTTTTGGTTTTGAAATGTTTTGTAGTATAAATATAAAAAAATAAAAATGTTTAACTTTAAGCACCCAATGCATTTCCAATGGGTTTAGTGAGTGGGGACAGAGTGGAGAGAAGGATAATAGACCCATGTTTATGTTAAGGCGCTGTGGCTGCAGTGTTCACACTTCAGATATGCTATCTATATCATTGCGTTCACACAGGTCTGCTCTCTGATTTGATCCAAATGTCTAAGCTGTGTGATGTATAAAACTATAGTTATAGTTAAAACTATAAATAAATGTCCCTCTCCACTCTACTGATTACACAGCTGTGATCAAGAATCAAGTCCGGGCGATGGGATGTAAATCCCATAGCCATATATCCTAGAGCCCGCAGGGACAGTCAGCCATATTAGTGGTTGTTGTTGGTTGTCAGGGAGATATCAAAACCAATGCATTTCCAAGTCAGATCCACAAACACAATAAAAGCCATGCTCCACTCCTCAGTCTGGAGTGGCCACATAGAAGAACGCCTTGGTTATAGACATAGTGGAGGACAGATGTGATCTGGGATTGTTAGCCTACAGTATATGCACTCAATATACTCCACTACAGTTGGAGTCCATTTGACAGTTGCTGGTTCCCAAACACAGAATCAAAAATGTAGATCTAGAACACATAGAATATGTACAGTACAGTAAGGTTCAGTAGAGTACAGTAAAAGTACAGTAAGGTTCAGTAGAGTACAGTAAAGTACAGTAAGGTACAGAAAGGTACAGTACAGAAAGGTACAGTAGAGTACAGTACAGTAAGGTACAGTAAAGTACAATACAGTACAGTAAGGTACAGTAGAGTACAGTAAAGTACAATAAAGTACAGTAAAGTAGAATAAAGTACAGTAAGGTACAGTGGAGTACAGTAAAGTACAGTAGAGTACAGTAAAGTACAGTATAGTAAGGTACAGTAGAGTACAGTAAAGTACAATAAAGTACAGTAAAGTAGAATAAAGTACAGTAAGGTACAGTGGAGTACAGTAAAGTACAGTAGAGTACAGTAAAGTACAGTATAGTAAGGTACAGTAGAGTACAGTACAGTACAGTAAGGTACAGTACGGTACAGTAGAGTACAGTATAGTATAGTACAGTAAGGTACAGTACAGTACAGTAAGGTACAGTAGAGTACAGTACAGTAAGGTACAGTAGAGTACAGTAAAGTACAGTAAGTTACAGTAGAATACAGTAAAGTACAGTACAGTAGAGTACAGTAAAGTACAGTAAGTTACAGTACAGTACAGTACAGTACAGTACAGTACAGTACAGTAAGGTGCAGTACAGTATAGTAAGGTACAGTACAATACTGTAAGGTACTGTACCTTACAGTACCTTAAAGTATCCTATTTGTTGGGTTGGAATCGAGCCCACACTGTTTCGAAGGAACAGTATTTCTAGTTTATTTCTATATTTATATACTAGTCAGTATCTCCTCAAAACTTTGGCGCGCTTCATCTCTTAAACGCTTACACCTTTCAACACCATTCAAATTTTTATGTGTTCAGCTTACTGAGGACACGTGTGCTTGTACTTTTGGTTTTGAAATGTTTTGTAGTTTAATTATAAAAAAATAAAAATGTTTAACTTTAAGCACCCAATGCATTTCCAATGGGTTTAGTGAGTGGGGAGAGAGTGAGACAGAGGAAAGGGACCCATGTTTATATTAAGTCGCTGTGGCTGCAATATTCACACTTCAGATATGCTATTTATATCAATGCGTTCACACAGGTCTGCTGTCTGATTTGATCCAAATGTCTAAGCTGTGTGATGTATAAAACTATAGTTATAGTTAAAACTATAAATAAATGTCCCTCTCCACTCTACTGATTGACACAGCTGTGATTAAAGGCTTGGCTGTCATTGGCTGTTCTGTGGTGATGTAGCCTTACATAAGTCGACCCTGCAGTGACAATGCGAAAGTCTCGGCAGAAACGTCTTAATGTAAGGCTAGTGGTGCTGCAAAGTAACCAAGTACATTTACTCAAGTATATACAAACAAGTACTTGTACCTACAGTACAATTTTTAGGTACTTTTACTCTAATTTCCATTTTTGTTACTTATACTCTACTATAAATACAGCATTTGACAGCTTCAGTTACTTTTTATTTAGCAGATTTTATTATTAATAATAATAATAATTATTAACACGCACGCACGCACGCACGCACACACGCACACACACACGCATACACACACACTGACACACAAACAACTGTTACTGTGTTACTGTGGAGACGTTTGCTTGTATTTGTCTTTGACACATGTTTTGTAGTGTTTTAGAAATTTAACTTAAAAAGAATAAGGTTCCCGGGCGATGGGCTTTACAGTATATATCCTAGAACCCGCAGGGGCACTCTGTGTGGTTGTTGTTGGTTGTCAGGGAGATATCACAACCAATGCATTTCCAAATCAGACGATCAACCGAAGTGGACCCACCTGGCAAAACCACACCCCAAACACTTTAAAAGCCATGAATTTCAGCCTGTCTGCATTTGAATCCTAGTATATCCCATATGCGGCAACAGTCCGCCATTCCGAAACACCGCTATTCCGAAGCAGGGTTAGGGTTAGGTTTAGGTTTAGGGTTAGGGTTAGGGGTAGGGTTAGGGGTAGGGTTAGGGTTAGTTGGGGTTAGGGTTAGGGTTAGGGTAAGGGTTAGGGTTAGGGTTAGGGTTGTTACTTATACTCCACTGCAATTGCATTTGGCAGCTTTAGTTACTTGTTACTTTGCAGATTTTATTATTAATACAAAACATACGGTAGATGAATCACGTAGAAGCTGATCTACAATGTGACATTGCGACATGTTGTGATCTTGTAGATCTGCTGTTTTTAAAAAGCTTGTCAATATTAGGACCATCTGCGTACTCCATCCATCGTTGGATGTATCACTGACGACAAGGATGAGGAGTACAGAGGTGTGGTGATGGACTTCGTCAGATGGGCTGAGCAGAATCACCTACTGCTGAATATTAGGAAGACAAAAGAGCTGGTGATCGATGCAAGACGGAGCAACAAGAGGACCCCAGTGCCCATCACCATCCAGGGGGAAGAGGTGGAGATTGTGGACTCTTACAAATTCCTAGGTGTCCACCTGAACAAGGAACTGGACTGGAGAGACAATACGGAGGCTGTCTATAAAAAGGGACAGAGCAGACTGTACCTCCTGAGGAGACTAAGGTCCTTTAATGTGTGCAGCAGGCTGCTGCACATGTTTTACCAGTCTGTGTTAGCCAGCATTCTGCTCTATGCAGTAGTTTGCTGGGGAGGTGGCATTAAGGCCTGGGAGCTGAACAAGCTCAACAAAACCATTAAGAAGGCCAGCTCAGTAGTTGGCCTCCAAATGGAAGGGCTGCAGTCAGTAGCAGAGAGGAGGATAAGGGACAAACTAAACGCCATCATGGTTAACCCCTCCCATCCTCTCTATGATGATCTGCAGGACAGGAAGAGCACCTTCAGTCAGAGGCTCACTTTCCCCCCGAAAATGCACACAGAGCGGTATAGACTCTCTTTCCTGCCCACTGCCATTAGACTGCATAACTTACATGTTTAAGAACTTTCTCCCTCGTGCATAGTCATGGGCTGACTCTGGTTGTGTGTGATTGGTGTCCATCAAATGTTTGTCTGTGTCTTTTTTGTCTAGTTGTTTATTTGTTTTGTGTACACTATGCTGCTGTAATGCCTCAATTTCCCCTCGGGGATTAATAAAGTATATCTCATCTCATCTCATCTCATCTCTCATGTACTATTACTTTGATGTGGTTTGCTGGTTTGCAAAGTGTAGTTCAGGGACCCCTAGGACAGACACACACACACACACACACACACACACACACACACACACACACACGCGCGCGCGCGCGCACACACACACACACACACACACACACACACACACACACACACACACACACACACACACACACACACACACAGGTTCCCCATCTTTCTTCCCAGGCTTTAAACAGCCATAACTTCAGTTCCCAACATGCTACTGGTCTCGAACTTTTGTTGTTGGTTACCCGTCCACATTATATTTTAATTTTATTTTGATTTAATTGTCCATACCTTTAAAGGACCAGGTCACCTCTGGGACAACCAGATCTTATTTTATTGTTGTGTGGGACACGATCAACACAATCCTGTAATTTCTTGTGTTCAATCTGTGTTTTTAGATATTTTATTATTTCAGCATGCTACAACTGGTCATATGATGCTTTGTAGCATGATATTGCATCATCTCATGCATCATATGATGCAAAATGCATCATATGACCAGTTGTAGCATACTGAAATACTAAAATATCTAAAAACACAGATTGAACACAAAAAATAACTCAACATTGTGTTGATCGTGTCCCCACACAACAATAAAATAAGATCTGGTTGTCCCAAAGGTGACCTGGTCCTTTAAGTTCATGTAATAACACTGCTTGTCTACATTGTATTTGCCAGTGACGATTTAAGAATCCCCGGGCCCTGGCGCTTCTCCAAATCAAAGGGCCCCCCCGCTGCCGCCGCCCGACCCGACTGACCGACCGACCAAAGATCTAAGCTGTGTGATGTATATATTTTGAGTTAAAACCATAAATATCAACGCATGTCCCTCTCCACTCTACTGATTGTCACACCTGCGACGGCAGGCCTGTCTGTCATTGGCTGTTCTGTGGTGCTGCAAAGTAACCAAGCACATTTACTCAAGTATATACGGTACAAGTACTTGTACCTTCAGTTTTTTAGGTACTTTTACTTTACTTTCCATTTTTGTTACTTATATTTCATTACAATTAGAGTATTTGACAGCTTCAGTTACTTGTTACTTTGCAGATTTTATAATTAATACAAAACATAGATGAACCACTTAATACTAATTGTAAGAAGCTGATCTACAATGTGCAGTGTCTTTTCAGCTTACTGTGGAGATGTGTGCTTGTACTTTTCTTTGAGAAATGTTGTGTAGTTTTTTAGAAATTTTACTTTAAAAGAATCAAGTTTTAGGATCCCGGGCTATGGGATTTACAGTATATCCTAGAGCCCGCAGGGACAGTCAGCCGTATTAGTGGTTGTTGTTGGTTGTCAGGGAGATACCACAACCAATGCATTTCCTACTTTACATTTGTGTTACCATACTTAATATACGCCACTACCATTGCATTTGACAGTTGCTGGTTCCCCAAGTGTGGTTCAGGGAACCCCGGAGGATCCTTGAGGGGTTTACAGGGGGTCAATGGTTTGTTGCCAAAGTGTGGTTTGGGGACCTCTGGGCGTCCCTGAGCTGTTTTCTAGGGGATCCATCCCTGGTTCCCAAAGTGTGGTTCGGGGACCCCCGCAGGGGTCCCTGAGGGGTTTCCGGGGGATCCATTGCTGGTTCCCAAAGTGTGATTCGAGGACCCCTAGGGTCACACAGGACACAAACAGTAACACACACACACACACACACATGTCCGTCTGTTACCAGCTAATCTCCGGCGCCGTTGGCTTGTTCTCTGCCAAACTGTGCACACACACTCCCTGGATGCCAATTCAGAACCTCTGCCCCAAATGTCTCACGTGGCCCTGTTCTAGCGCCACCATGAGGCCGATGTTTTCAAAACACATTTATGTACACTACTTCTAGAGATTTTGTCCACAAATCATGCAAATCGGTAGACAGTATCTCTACAGTCATGTGATCAACATGGATCTGTCCAATTTTCCATATTCCATCATGATTGGCTACAATTAACTTCCAACGTTTGCAGGATTGCTCCATTTTGAACAAAATGCCTCAAATCATGAACACATTATGCAATCTTGGTGAAATTACGCACGCACGTTCCCACGCACGAAATGCCACTTCAAATTTCTCAAATCAGCCACATGGTGGTGCTATAACAGGCCAATTTGTGTTTATACCTTTAACTCCACCGATAAGTGGAAAACTTTGTATGCGCATTCCCTAGAGGCTAAGGATAAACCTTTGCCCTGCATTTTTCACATTTGCCTTTATAGCACCACAAGGAGGCCAACTATTGTAAAACACTTTCTTTGCTAAGACTCCATCAGATTTTCTCCAACAATTACGCACATTTACACAGTATCTCTATAGTCAAGTGATCAAGACCATTCCATCTGCTATTTCATATTTCATCCTAATTGGCTAATATTGGCTTCCAAAGTTCGCAGGATTGCTCAGTTTTTGAACAAAATGCCTCAAATCGTCAACGCAGCTTGCGATACCATGAAATTTGCCACACATATTCCCAATAGGTCAAGGAACAAATGCTACCCTTTTCACATTGGCCTGTTATAGCGCCACCAGCAGGTAAACTTTAGCGAAACACTTTTTTGGAACACAGTGCCTCAAATCATGCATGCAGCGTCCGATTGCCATGAAAGGTCTAAGATTGGCGAAGAACACATGCCACCCTTTTTACATTGGCCTATCATAGCGCCACCAGGACGTCTGGCCTGGTGGAGACCTGTGCTCGGAAGAGCACTGCTTCTAGTTTTATTTTGCTTTAATTGTCCATACTGTTAAGTTCATTTAATAACACTGCTTGTCTGCATTGTAGTTCCATTACCATTTTACGTCAGTAAAATGAAAGAGAGCATTGCCTGGGACCTTGACACTTTACTATTATTTTTTGGGTTGAAGCGAGCCCACACTGTTTCATAGGAACATTATTTCTAGTTAGCATAATGATTAGCAACTTGCCGGGAGTTTATTTTTTTGGGGTGTTTTCACATGCCCTCATTGGCAGCAAAAATGCTGGTATTGCCGTAAAATACATCGTTTTCACTAAACCATTGTGGCGGCATGAATGACCAGTTGCCAGACTTTGCGAGAAAAATAAGCAACCAGGTGTACGAAAATAAGCCCCAAAAAGTGATATTATCTAGGCCACACAAGCTTTAAAACTATATGCATTGCCGCATCAGCTACTTGAAGATTGCCAATCTACAAGCTCACAACAAATAAAAAGCAACCGGCAACTATCAATATTTACAAGAAACTTTACGGAAAACAAGCCCAGAGTCGCGCTTATAATTAACAGACATGGCAGCGGCCCCAAACTGGTCGCTTACTCGAGTCGCTTCGGTTTGGTCTGTCTTTCTCTCTCTCATCCTGAAACCTACAATTGGAGTTTTAACAATTAGTTACAAGACATATTCTTCATGCAACAACACATAAGGTTCAGAAAGGATCACTTATGCAACTTGTTGCACTTTTTTTTCTAACCCTCCGCGATACTCCAGTCTAGGTTAACTGGGGGATAGAGCGCTCGTTTTCACCAGCGTCGGCAGGTTAGCATTCACCAGGTTAGCATTCACTAGCGTTAGTTTTACTGAGGTTAGGGTTAAGGTTAGGGTTAGGGTTAAGGTTAGGGTTAGGGTTAGGGTTAGGGTTAAGGTTAGGTTTAGGTTTTGGTGCACCTCTCCAAGTGACTACAATGGAGAGCTCCCTACCTTTGGTTCAGCCAATCACAAGCTTCAAAAATGAGTCCGGGGCGTGGTTTTCCCCCAGTGCGCCTAGAGTTTCTAAACTTGCCTCCGGTCCCGCCACTGATGAATATCTTAAGGTTTAATAGACCTACATTCGAATGCAATGCAATTCAAACTAGAAGCAGTGCTCTTCCGAGCACAGGTCTCCACCAGGCCAGGCGTTCTGGTGGTGCTACTGTATAATAGGCCAGTGTAAAAAGGGTGGCATATGTTTTTCACCTTAGACCTTTCATGGCAATCGGACGCTGCATGCATGATTTGAAGCATTGTGTTCCAAAAATGTGTTTTGCTTAAGTCTACCTGCTGGTGGCGCTATAACAGGCCAATGTGAAAAGGGTAGCATTTGTTCCTTGACCTAGTGGGAATATGTGTGGCAAATTTCACAGTAATTGCAAGCTGCGTTGATGATTTGAGGCATTTTGTTCAAAAACGGAGCAATCCTGCAAACTTTGGAAGCTAATATTAGCCAATCAGGATGGAATATGAAATATCAGAAGGATCAGACTTGATCAGATGACTATAGAGATACTGTGTACTGATTTGTGTTATTTTTCGAGAAAATCTGAAGGATTAATATCCAAAAATGTGTTTTACATAAGTCGGCCCAAAGGTGGCGCTATAAAAGGCTGATGTGAAAAATGCAGGGCAAAGGTTTATCCTTAGACTCTAGGGAGTGCGCTTACAAAGTTTGAAACTGATCGGTGGAGTTATAGGTAAAACCACAAATTGGCCTGTTATAGCGCCACCATGAGGCTGATTTAAAAAAATGTAAGTGGCATTTCTTCCTCTGCCTAGTGGGAACGTGTGTGTGCGATTTCATGATAATTGCACTTTGCGTTTTTGATTGGAGGCATTTTGTTCAAAACGGCTCAATCCTACAAACTTTGGAAGCCAATGTTAGCCAGTCAGGATGGAATATGCAAAATTGGACAGATCCGTGTCGATCACATGACTGTCGAGATACTGCCTACCAATTTGTAGGATTTTTGGACAAAATCTGTAAGAGTAGTGTACAGAAATGTGTTTTGCGAACATCGGTTACTAGGTGGCGCTAGAACAGGCCCATTTGAAAAATGTGGGGCAGAGGTTCTGAATTGGCATCCAGGGAATGTGTGTGCTCACTTTGGCAGCGACCGGGCCAACGGCGACTGAGATTAGGTGGTCACAAACTGCGAGGACGCACGGACGCACGCACGCACGCACGCACGCACGCACGCACACGCGGACGGACGGACGGACGAAGGGGAAAACATACTCTCCCCCATGCCTTCGGCTGGTGGAGACAATAATGAATCCCCTTATGCAAGGTGAATCTGGATTTTATTTCTCTATTATATATTCCCTTACATTCAGATCGTTTTCAATCCCAAATACAATGCTTTAACTGTTATTTTCGACCAAGTCTTGTGGTCCTATCTTCAGGAAGTACTTAAGCGGTTTGGATTTGGAGAATATTTTTGTAAATGGATTGACATCCTTACTGTTGACTCATCGGCAATGGTGTACTGTGTACAAATGACCTGACCTCCTTGCCGTTTAGCTTTAACTGTTATTATTGGCTCCTTTCATGCACCTGCTTGACAAAAAACTGTCAAAAATCACGGTATGCATTTTCACTGCAGGGAAATTTGTATTATCCCGGTACTTTCAGCAAAAATTACTAGCTAGTTTGTAGTGACATTTCGGACACCGAAACCAAATAAAGAAAAAGGAAGTTTAACTTCATTCCCCTTTCTGTGTTTTTCACTGGGCGAAACGAAACAAAACATAGAAAGGGGAAGTACATTATTTCCTAATAATGCACTTCCCGTGCGGGGAGGGCTTGGGCGATAAAAAAACACTGCTTCCATACAGCACCTCCAAGTTTCTGAGGAACTGCGTGGGAGAAGGGGGGGGGGGGGGGTGAAGGCGGGTGTGTGGTTGTGTGTGTGTGTGCGTGTTAGTCTGAGAGTCATGTTTGTGTTAAGCCCTTTGCACACAGGACAGTTGCGTTTTTTGGAGCTGTGGAACACAAGCTCCCAATAGACAGGTATGTCCGTGGGTATGTGGCTGGGTGGCTGGGTGGCTGGCCGTGTCCGTAGTCTGGCAATACCTTGAGTGGCCACACACAACACACTAGTTAAAGGAGGGGCGCTGTTTTGTGCAGGCCAGGCACACTCACCACTCACTCATAGGAACAGTTTACAGTTCACACACACACACACACACACACACACACACACACACACACACACACACACACACACACACACACACACACACACACACACACACATCATTTATAGATCTAGAACACATAGAATTTATATATAGAACACTTAGAATTCATAGATCTAAAACACATAGAATCAAAAGCATAGATCTGGAACTGCTCAAATTCACAGCTCCACTTCGAACGAGGTTTGATTTTTTCGTTTGCGGCATGAATAAAACGCATTGGATTTGGTGTGCAAGGCTGTGCGGAATCGGCGCTGCGGATCCAAAAAGGAGTCATAAAAGGAGTGATGAGTTTTTCACCGCATGCGACAAGACGCACAAATCGAACTGGGTTCGATCGAGAAAAAAACGCACGGCGGCAGCCACTCGTCGCACGGCTAATTCGGAGCCGGTGTGCATGAGGTCATAGAGAATCATTGTTTTCTTTTCAAAAAATGATATTGTCCGTTTTATCCGTGCGGTTAAACGCGCCTGTGTGCAAAGGGCTTTAGTGTAAGTCTGTGTAGAAGCTTCCAGATGACAGCCTAGGTCAAAATGTATTTTCGCTGGTGTCAGTGCGATAACACAGCAGTGCTGTGTAGACGTCCTTGAGCATGACTAATTTAGAAAGGGAAAGTTAGCCTATTGCTACATCAATCTGAGAACTAAATCTAAATCACTAGCTTTCTTCACAAATGTGTTCATAAAGGTGTATACTATCACCTCTGAACTTTGTCAAACCCAACTCCCTTGACATACTTTGTGGGAGCCAATCAAAGTTGGGGGTATCGGGATACCCAGGGCCTGGGATTAAAGGGGGAAAAATAAAAAATGGCCAATATGAACGCATGAAGTGTGTAATTAGGGTATTATTGGGCTGCTGAATCCATTCCAACCATTAGTTATAATAATAAAAATGACTCCTTGGCCATAAAAAAGGTCTAATTGGCTAAGGCTTAGCCAATCATGTCATTCGAGTTCACCTGTGTCCTGTTAGTCCCTATGTTTTAAACCCTGTGTTTGAATGTTCCTTGTCAGATTGTATCATGTTATCCTGTGTGTGATTACCCACCTGATCTGAATAGTTTTCATGAATTCAAACACTACTCCAACCTTTTTTTTTATTGCCAATATTATATGTCTCATGGACACATGAGACAACATTAGGTGTGGCCTATTTTATGGCCAAGGAGTTGGAATGGATTCAGCAGCCCAAAAATACCCAAATTACACACCTCATACGCTCATATTGGCTATTTTTTATTTTTCCCCCTTTAATCCCAGGCCCTCGGGATACCCAATAACTTTGATTGGCTCCCACAAAGTATGTCAAGGTAGTTGGGTTTGACAAAGTTCAGAGGTGATAGTAGACACCTTTATGAACACATTTGTGAAGAAAGCTAGTGATTTAGATTTAGTTCCCAGATTGATGTAGCAATAGGCTAACTTTCTCTTACTAATTGGGTTGTGCCGGGTTGGGAGAGGCTTGGATGTGTTGAAACTAGCCGCAAATTGCAACACTAAGAGTTTACTAGAGAACACACAGAAGCGTTTCGCTGTTACTACGTGTCAACTGTTAACACACCCAACTCTAACCCTTACCCTAAACCTAACCTCCGTGGGGTGAGTCGCTAACCCTCCCGACGCTCCTTTGTCGAAATGACGGTCGTTCGAAAGAGCGAGATTTCCTCAGAACACACTGCTCTACTTCACCATTCTGAGGTTTGAGGTTTTCACATTGTCAGGCATGTTTAAGAACTTAACGGTATGTGTCTAGTCAGGAGATTTTACTTCTCCAAATGAACTGCACAGAGCTGGCTGAATTTCAATGACGACGTCTGGGTTGTGAGCTGTACAGAATGTTAAGGTTCTATTAAAGGCTACAATGCAAGCGCCATTCACGTTTCTTTATGACAGAATGGAAAGCAGTCTAAGAAATAAGAATATACAGTATGGGGTTGTCACGGTCCACACCGCAGGCCTTGGACAGCCTGTCCGTATTATTATAATTTTTTTGTCATTCATGTTTTTGGACTTTATGATTATGATACGTTTCTGCCGACTGTACATATTATGTGTTGGTCTTGGTATGATATGTTGAATTGATGCAATTCTGTATGTTCTGGACTCTTGACTGTCCTTATTTAGGTTTTGGACTTATTTAAAGGCTAGAAGCTCGTCTAGTCTGCGCCCTGGCCAACTCGGGAACAATGTAAATAGGGAATGAATGCCCCGCCCTTTAATGCAAACCCCATTATACCTGTTGTCATAGGACCCGTTTTGACCAGTTTGCCTGTGTCCATTTATGCCCATTGACTCATGTGGTGTACGTGATGTCAGAGCCTTTTATGAAGTGATGTCACAATAAGTCAGCGCTTGCGCCGATTTCCTCCGGAACAGCCTGATGTCAACAATCAGCTCCGCATAAGGAGATTCCAAACGTTTTGCGCCGGTTCTGGAAAACCGCGCATCGGGTCGGGTCGAGGCCCGGCACTGCACTCCGCGCCGCGGCGGGGAACACGCGTGCCGAATCTGAAGCCGGTGGGACGAACGGTTTTCGAGATACGCGGATTACATACACACACACACACACAGACACGCAGAGATTTCTCGCAATATGTCACAATGAGTCAGCGCTTGCGCCGATTTCCTCCGGAACAGCCTGATGTCAACAATCATCTCTGCAAAAAAGATTGTTACTGTTTTGTTTTGGTGTTCTGTATCTTATTTTGCAGTAGCGTTGTGTGAATTTGTTTCGTGCATAGGGTTGCCCCGCTGATCAATATTAAATCACGAAAGACCCTAGAAGGTGCTCTTATTGGGCCCCTCATTGATTACGCCCAGAACAAACTGATTATGGGTTGTGCTTGGTCTTCCTCCTCGGGCCCACCATAAAGTTCATCATCACGAAAGCGTGGGGTGGCTCAAAGTAGCTGACAGAGTACAGCATCTTGCAATGGGCCTGGTGTACAAGATACACTACCCCTCCAAGATACCCATGTACCTGACAAACTACTTCCTAAAGGTCATAACACCAGAGGCAGCTCCACTAATCATATTCGACCTAGATTTAACATTATAAAAGGCTCTAATTCGTTCTCCAGCTATACCACCAACATGTGGAACGCCCTTCTGCAAGCCTTAAAGGAGTGCAAATCCCTAGTCTCCTTCAAAATTGGTACGAAAAGTCACCTTCAGGTGGCTGCTACTCGAAACTTGTAAATAGACTAAGCCCCCATGTTTCCACCCCCCCCCCCTTTCTCACCCTTTTCTGCTTTTGTAATTGATGTTATCCTATGTAAAGAACTATGTTCTATCCGTCTGTCTTTCAATGTTATATGAGATGCATAAAGTGGTTCCTGTGTAAATAAGCCGTAAAGCATACTAGGATCTCCTTTTAGTTTACCTTGTACCAGTGCTTTGTACTGTCATGAAACTGTCTGTACTTTCTTCTATTGCAAACTGCTAATAAACTCTTCAATCAATAAAACAATTGCCTTTTTCTTTTAAAGGGATATTTCACTTTCAAAATACTTTTGGTCATTTTATGGTCTAATCAGGCTCTTGGGAACACCCAGGACAGTTTTTTAATTTATTCATTCAGTATTTAGATATTTGATAATTCATAATTCAATATGTGAGCAGGCTGAGTTTTTTTCAATAACTTTTTGAGCGGTGCAAACCGCTCCTATATTTCACTTTCGGTTTATTTAGCTAAAACATATTAGCACGGGACGATTCTTTCATTCTTCATCGATTGGCTAGTTGAGTAACTAAACATTAGAATCGACCAATCAGAAACCGTTCTACTCATGACGACATGTGTTAGCCAAACAGAACAGACCAATCAAATGCTGTGTTGTTCATGCTAATTTAGATCTGTCTTGGCCATTACATTTGCACTTGAGACCGGTCTAAAGTTCATGAAAGGTCCAGGCGTAATGGCCAGGTTGTTTCATATCCTGGACTTTTCCTAAACCCCCTATCCGTTCTGCCCTCTGTCTGTTTTGTTTGAGCTTCTGGTCTGGACTGCATTTTATTGAGCGGTGCTAACCGCTCCTATAGACCGCTTAAAAAAAAACATGATGTCACAAATGATGATGACATGAGTCCGCTAGACCAATGAAACACTTCGATTCTGTTGATCTGTCCATGATGTCATAGTCACATAGGCACCCGATTGGTTAACTCTGATTTAGAACGCGTTTAGGCCGCCTAAATTACGTCATAAAAAATTATTGAGCGGTGCTAACCTTGAATTTCAAAATTGTATGAGTCATGTATTTATTATCTATAATACATGAAAACAAACCACACCTTTAGACAGAGCGCTTTAATCACAGGGCCCTGTCTAAAAGTGTGGTTTATTTTCATGTATTATAGAGATATCCAGCTCAAGACAATTTTGAAATTCAAAGAATATAAATAAACAGCTTATAATTATCATGTAGATCGAAGTACGAGCTTTACCATGCCTAACCAACCCTATATCCTGGACACTTCATGGGAGCGAAAATACAGTACAGCCATCATTTTGCAAGAAGACATCAAATATCGTCCCAACAGAAATAACACTCTGCCACATGCCAGACTTGTCATTTCGAATGACTTTGTCTTCAAAGTATCTGAACATGACCTTTCAGGGTCATTAGAATGCACTATCCTCATCTATCATATAATTATCGAGGTCAGTCAGTAGGTCAGTCAGTCAGTCAGTCAGTCAGTCAGTAAATGCTACCACCCACCAACAGGGGGTGGTGATGTGCGGACTGAAGTATCAGACTAACACACACCAATCTCACAGTTAGGAATGTCTCTCTCTCTCTCTCTCTCTCTCTCTCTCTCTCTCTCTCTCTCTCTCTCTCTCTCTCTCTCTCTCTCTCTCTCTCTCTCTCTGCATGCACGGGTCACTAATGCACCGGGTGCATTTGATTATCTTCCATCCCCATACTTCTATTCACCTAATTTTAATATTTGTATCCATCAAAAAATATACACTCCTCCATGGGTTGCTCCTTACATTATGATGCTCCCACATATTCTCACACACGCACCAGTTACAGTTAATTTCTCCATAACCCACACTCTGCACATATCTTCAAACGGGTAAGGTCTAGTGTATTCTAATTGAGCGGTGCTAACCGCTCCTATAGACCGTTTTTCTACCAAAACCATGATGTCACAAATGATGATGACATGAGTCCGCTAGACCAATGAAACACTTCGATTCTGTTGATCTGTCCATGATGTCATAGTCACATAGGCACCCGATTGGTTAACTCTGATTTAGAACGCGTTTAGGCCGCCTAAATACGTCATAAAAAACTATTGAGCGGTGCTAACCTTGAATTTCAAAATTGTATTAGATCAGGACAGGACAGGAGTCAGGTCAGGACGTTCTTTGAATTTCTCTATAATACATGAAAACAAACCACACTTTTAGACAGGGCCCTGTGATTAAAGCGCAAGACAATTTTGAAATTCAAAGAATATAAATAAACAGCTTATGATTATCATGTAGATCGAAGTACGAGCTTTACCACGCCTAACCAACCCCATATCCTGGACACTTCATGGGAGCGAAAATACAGTAGAACCTCCCAGTAGAACCTCCTTCTCCTCTTTGGATCTGCAACTACTGTTGAATTTTGTACAATCGGTCTCTCATCTTGCCGGCCTTCTGGCTAAACTGGGACAGTGATCATGAAGGTGATACCTATAATAATGTAATGCAAATCGTGGTATGAAATTCAAATACTTCGGCTTTGCCGAAATAATTAGTATAGGGTCATAAACAAAATCTAAAGGCAAATAAGGTCCCTGGTTGCCTAACTGGCTCTGGTGGTAGAGCTGGTTCTGTCCAGAGATGGTTCCGTCCTCTATATGGATTCGTCGTTTGATTGCTCTTAGGGCTACTAGCATGGCTCTTACCATTTACCATCTAAGAAAGAGAAAGAAAGAGAGAGTGATATCTTCTAAGACAGTTCGGGCACTTACAGAAGGTCTTCTTGAAAGATTCAGTCAAGTCAGTGGTCTTGAACATAGCTGACAGCTGTTGTACCTGGCTGACAGCTGTTGTACTTGGTTGTACAGCTGTTGCTGCAAGGTCTGTGGTTCCAGAACATACAAGGCCTGCTCCTCTGGAGCCTCCTGACCCAGGTCCTGTTGCTCTGGATCCTCCTCACCCATGCTCTTCTATGGTTCGACCCTCCACCATCTTGAAGAAGGATCTTTTTTCTAGAACATCCTGACTCAAGGTCTGTGGTTCTGGAATCTCCTTGACAAGGGTCTATGGTTCTTTTGTATTCTTGCCCAGTTCTTCGGGCTCTTCGGGCCCAGCTCTTCGGGCCTGCAATTCTGGAGCCTCCTGACCCAGGTTCTGTTGCTCTGGATCCTCCTCATTCTTTTGGGAGTATTCTGGTTACCTCCAACATTGAATGACTTAATAACTCTTAACCTTTAATTGTATCTATTATTTATGTTGTGAATGATGTAAGACCTATGTCATATCTTCTAATATAATATTTTGAAAGCTTTATTAAATGTGTTTCTCAATATATACACCATTAGTATTAACCAATTAAACTTCATCTGAGAGATGACGTTATTGTGATATCACAATAAATGTTATATAATAGGTTAATCATAGAAAAGGATACATTGGTAAATGTTATGGGAATTTGTATTAATGCAGAAGAGGCTATCTATCTATAAATGCGACAAATCTCTGTCTGTCTGTTTGTTTGTTTGTTTGTAATCCGCGTATCTCGAGAACCGTTCGTCCCACCGGCTTCAGATTCGGCACCCGCGTTCCCCGCTGCGGCGCGGAGTGCAGTGCCGGGCCTCGGCCCGACTCGGCATGCGGTTTTCCCGAAGCGGCGCGAAACGTTCGGAATCTCCTTAAGCGGAGCTGATTGTTAACATCAGGCTGTTCCTGAGGAAATCGGCACAATCGCTGACTCATTGTGACATCACTTCATAAAAGGCTCTGACATCACGTACGCCAGGAGTCAACAAAAAATCTCTGTGAATGTGTATGTATGTATGTGAATCTCGAGAACCGTTCTTCCCACCGGCACGCGCGTTCTCCAGATATGGGCATAAAATGAATCCCCGAATACGGAGCTGATGTCTGACATCAGAGTTTTCCGCAACCGGTACTGTGTGTGCAGAGATCTCCATATATTGGGGTTTGCATTAAAGGGTGGGGACAAAGGCTAACAGAAGGCAAACAGATGGTCAAAACGGGTCCTATATGACAACATGACAACAGGTATATTGGGGTTTGCATTAAAGGGTGGGGACAAAGGCTAACAGAAGGCAAACAGATGGTCAAAACGGGTCCTATGACAACAGGTATATTGGGGTTTGCATTAAAGGGTGGGGACAAAGGCTAACAGATGGTCAAAACGGGTCCTATGACAACAGGTATATTGGGGTTTGCATTAAAGGGTGGGGCAGGCATAAAATGGACGCAAATAGACAGATATCTCCATATATGGGCATATGGGCATAAAATGGACCCAGAACTATATCTGCAGTGATCTCCATATATGGACATAAAATGGACGCCGACAGACAGACAGATACAGATATCTCCATATATGGGCATAAATGGACACAGGCAAACAGATGGTCAAAACAGGTCCTATGACAACAGGTATAATGGGGTTTGCATTAAAGGGCGGGGCATTCATTCTCTATTTACATCGTTCCCGAGTTGGCCAGGTCGCCGACTAGACGCTTCTAGTATTATCAAATACACAACGTTCCAAACTGATATTATTTAATATATTCAATTTAAAAGGGAAAAACATTTATGATTATTTAAAGAAAAGGCTTGAAAATCAAAGTCCACAGTATATCATACTCCCTAAATATTTTGCACCGCTCACTTCGCACGGGTGCGATTTTTTTTCTCTTCTATTCACTCTTTGACAGCCACCAGGCTGTTAATGGCCAGGCTGTTTGTCTGACCTCCTGTCTGTTCTCCCTCTGTCTCCCCCTTGCTTTATAACTCACAAGAAGCTCTATTTGGCTCTATCTGGTTTCAGACAGCGACAATTAGGAGTTTCTCCTGCATCTCGGCTACTCAAAATGGAGTTTCTGGTGACACATAAATGTGCACATGAATGTGCACGATAAATTGTTATTAGCCTTTGGTCTGGTCAAGGATACTAACAAACCTGGCTGGTATGTTGCGCATAATATACTCCCGACATAATCTGTTTCCAAGAGGCAACCCAGCACTTGGCCGTCAGTCAAAGTTAGAGGGAAAAAGTCTGACCAACCGCATATCCTGGAACTTTCTGGTGCAAATCTACGACCACCCAGGATTCAAGACAGCGACCACGCTACATTAAACCCTGTAGTCTATGGTTGCTGTTTCGAATCCTGGTTGGTGTTCAATTTGAGCCGGTGTAAAGGTCAGGACACACGAAAACCTTATATAGTCTGAGCAGACCTCCAGACTGACATCATACACAACACAAAGAATATTGCCATGCATGCCTATCAACACTGATTCGCGCAGGCGCCCTTGCAGGAATTAGTTTGCACCGCTCACTTCGCACGGGTGCGATTTTTTCATTTATTTTTTATAATCTTTTTATTGTATTTAATAATTTTCATTTCCCCAAAATATTCTTTGTGAATGTTGGACCTAATTTAGCAAAACAGATACACCTGTTTCAGGAGGCAGTGCTCAAACCGCTTTTGAAAGAAATCCATCCACTATCTTTTTATATAGCACAAACAAAAAGGAGATTATTGACATTGTCCACAAGTTTAAAAATAAAACATCAACTGATGGAAATGGTATAAACATGGCACTCTTAAAAAAGGTTATTACCGAGGTGGCAGAACCATTAACATATATTTGTAATCTGTCACTAAAAACTGTCTCCTTTCCCAAACAAATGAAAATGGCAAAGGTAATTCCAGTTTACAAATCGGGTGACAAACATCTTTTAACAAATTATAGGCCTATCTCATTGTTATCACAGTTTTCAAAAATTCTGGAAAAAGAAGTGTCTATAAGATTGGATAGCTTCATAGAGAAACATAATATACTAACAGATAGTCAGTATGGTTTCAGAACTGGATGGTCTACCAACATGGCACTGGTGGAGCTAGCTGAAAAACTTTGACTTTTATGAAATTATGATATACTACTGGAAAAATGGAAAGATATGGAATTAGAGTGATTGGGCTAAATTGGGTAAAAGGTTACATTGAAAATAGACAGCAATATGTTCAAATTGGCAAACATAAGTCAGCGTACTCGAGCATCACCTGTGGGGTTCCGCAAGGATCAATACTTGGTCCTAAACTATTTATATTATACATAAATGATATTTGTAAGGTATCACGTATTCTAAACTATGTTGTTTTTGCCGACGATACAAACAAAATTGTACTGGGGAGAACATCCAACAACTGTTGGATGAGGCCTCAGTTAAACTAAAGCAGAGGTTTGACTTAAATAAATTTAATCTAAAAAAAAAAGAATTCTCTCCTAACACCCAAGTGGAACTAAAAATTGACGGTGTTAAATTGGAGTTTACGCAAGTATGTTTTTGGGCGTATTAATAGATCATAAATTAAACTGGAAATCCCACATACAGTATGTGCTGGCAAAATTTGCAAAGAGTGCTGGTGTCTTAGGTAAAACAAGAGACATTCTAAACTACACGTCTCTGCTAACCCTGTATAACAGGCTTATACTACCATATCTGACTTACTGTTTGGAAGTGTGGGGAAATGCATACAGTAGTAATCTTCATCCTTTATCCATATTACAAAAGAGGGCAATCAGAATAGTACATAAGGTAGGGTACTATGAACATACAAATAATCTATTTTTGAGGTCTTGTACATTGAAGCTTCCTGACCTAGTTGAATTCAAAACTGCTCAACTAATAATTTCATTATAATTTTCATTGTCATTATCATTATCTCTAGAAGGTAAAATTGTATAGGCCTACTCTTATAACATATTTCTGATTCTTGAATTGCTATTGTTGATGTACATGGGAATTCCAATATGTTTCCTTTATCTCCATTTAAATTTCATTATTTTCTCATAATCTGCTATTAGCCCGATGTATCCTTGAATTTTAAACACTTCTATAACTATCAATGTATTTTACTCCATGAATACGTAGGATAGGCATGCATCCATAAGCTCTCAGCTTCAGCCTATTCCTTGTGATCACCTGTAACAATGACAAAGTGAATGTATGATTTGTATAAATGTATGTGAGTGATCAAATAAACTAAGCTAAACTAAATTAAACTAAACAAAAAAAACTATATTAGGCTATACCAAACACAATAAAGTAAATTGAACATTCTCTTTCACACATGAATGATGCAGAGAAGTAGGGAGGAGGAAGTAGGAACACTAATTCACTTACGTGGCACTGCCCTCTAGTGAGTTTTTCTTTTCTTTTTTGGAACTAGGTCATCTCCACAATTACACACACACACACACACACACACACACACACACACACACACACACACAGACAGACAGACAGACAGACAGACAGACAGACAGACAGACAGACAGACAGACAGACAGACAGACAGACAGACAGACAGACAGACAGACAGACAGACACACACACACACACACACACACACACACACACACACACACACACACACACACACACATACAGAGGTGCCCGCTGGCCTACTGGTCCAGGCCCATACCACTTAGGCGGCGCCGGTTCGATTCCCGATCCGGACTACCTTTGTGCCGTGTCACTCCCCATCTCCCTCTCATTCTCTCTCTCTCTCTCTCTCTCTCTCTCTCTACATTGGGGGAAGAGTGAGGCCTTAGCATTGGGGAGGTGGGCTGGTGGGCTCCCAAAATTACCAGGAGGGCTAAGTTGGAAGAGAGGGGGCATAAAGTATTTGGGTGTGTATATGGGGGATGACGCAACCGTGAACAAGAACTGGGATGGTGTGTTGGAAAAAGTACAAGGTAAACTAAATAAATGGAGATGGTTATTGGATACATTCAAGCTCCTTGGAATACAGCTCTCCACTGACCTGAAATGGGATGCACAAGTTCAGTTTATGCGAAAGAAGGCTCAGCCAAGGGTTCACTATCTGAGCGTGGCCAGACGAGCACAGCTCCCCCCAGATGTGTTGACCCAGGTATACGTGACCTTCATCAGACCAGTGCTGGAATATGCATCACCTGTCTGGGCCGGCCTTCCAAAACACCTGACCCAGGAACTGGAGTGTCTGCAGAGAAGGTGTTGCCGCATTATTGGGATACCAACTAATTCCTTCCCTACTCTGGAGGCGAGGAGAGAGGAGGCCACTCTTAGAGAATTCAATCGTCTACTGCATACATGGGCAACAGGCGGCCCGGGGGCCACATGCGGCCCCCACCTACACTTAATGCGGCCCTCGGGTTAATACTGGAATACTGATATATTATTGATTTCAGCTGTTACAATTCCAAACATGAGCTGCTTTAATTCCTTCAGTCTATATTAGTAGCTTAATGACTAGTTTAGTAGAATTAAAATGTATTTCTTTTTATGTCCAATGTATTTGTATTCAAGTTCATAAAGTTAACATGACTATATAATTAAACGTGTTTGAAATTAAATCAAAATGTTACATTTCAGGATTCCAATTCAAAAATAACAAAAAAATATTCAGGATTCCAATTCAAAAGAAGCAAAAAATAGCTGATCTACAAGCTCAAAACGCATCGCGCTGTTTGAGCTTGTAGATCTGCTATTTTTTGCTTCTTTTGTATGAGATACTAGAATGACAAAGTAGGATGTAGCAATATGAATTGTGGCCCTCTGGAGTGAAGGTGGAAATATAGTGGCCCTCGCCATCATCAAAGTTGCCCACCCCTGGTCTACTGAGAGAAGGGACCAGTCCGATGATACAGAGCCTGTCTGCAAACAAAAGTCGCTACAACCTAAGGAACGGGAGGACACTCACACAACCTGTGAGTCACACACAAAGGCACCAGATGTCATTCCTCCCAAGAGCATACAAGCTTTACCAGAAGTAATATAAATGTTTTTATTGTTGTATTTTCATATTTGATGATTTGTTTTTATTTTTTTAATAGAGCGGTCCTCTTGTTTTATTTTTCTGAACTGTAAGAAACATCAAAATTCATACTGTTATGCTATGATGTTTTCTAATAAAACTTGAACTTGAACTTTCAGGGGGAGAACTCTGGTAATCAATAATCTGGTGGCCTCTACTTTGTGGCACTGTGTATCTTGTATGGAGCCACCCAGGGATCTAGTTAAAAATAAGATACAAGCCATTTTGGTAGATTTCTTCTGGGATAGGTTACATTGGGTACCCCAGGGAGTTTTGTTTTTGCCCAAGGAAGAAGGGGCCGGGGGGCAAGGACTAATCCATATTGAGAGCAGAGTTGCAACCTTTCAAGTACAGTTTGTACAGAGGTATCTCACAACTGGAAGTAAGTATCTGGTCTGGAAGGATGTTGCCAGCACATTCTCAGGAGAGTAATTGGTCTTGGGATTGATGCTGCTTTGTTTTTAATGGACACGAACTTTATTAACTTAACTGAACTGTCACCTTTCTATAAAGGGGTGTTTAAAGCATGGGCTCTGTTTAACAGGACATTAATGGAGCCTATACTAGTACCGCATCCCTGTACTAAAGTTTTTAATAAAAGGGTTTTAAGTGTGTTTTAAGTTAAAAAACTCCTTTTTACATTGTACATGTGTTAAAGATGTGTTAAAGATGCTCCCTTCCCATTAGACCCTGAACTTTGCCTTTTATAAAACCAAAATATTAAAACAAATAAGTGTAATATAGTAGCATAATAGGTGTAATAATGTAATAGGTGTAATAGGTAGGTGTAGTAAGTCAAGTGAAATGGTGTAATAATGTTGTATTAGTGTAATAGGGAGTGGAGGTGTGTGGTGGAGGGTTAAAGTGGGTGCAGACTGCAGATGGGTGAAATTGGCAAGAGGTGGGTGGATGAGGTTTTCTTTCAAGTTCAATCTTCCATATTTCTATGGCTTATAGTGCATATCGCTTATAGTATTTCCCCTGTGTGCCTTAGTTTATAGCTTGCTTGCATCGCTGCTTGCAGCTCTGCTGCCATCTTGTGCTAACAGTACACCAGTAGCCTTGCTTCCTCATGTCAAAACTTTGACATGCTTCTTGAATGCAATTAAACATTTGTATTTGTCAACATATAATGTTCTCTGACCACAGAAAATTGCAAAATCCACATCATCATCATAATGGGCATGTGGATAAGCAAATATACACATTTCCAGAGGCAAATACATTTACTGTATGCGTTATGTACACCTTGTGACAGCAGGTTTCTGGAGGCAGTCAGTGATGCTGTTCTCTCTGTGTCAGGCCCAGAGCCAGTGGCATGCTGAGCCATGTTGTCACCTGCAGTGATGGAATAAGTAGACAAATGTTTTACTTAAGTAAAAGTATCAATTCTGCAATGTAGATAATACTCTGTTACAAGTAAAGTCCCGAATTTACTTGAGTAAAAGTTCAAAAGTATTGGCGTCAAAAGGTTATGTGGTATATTGATATTACTATATGAAAATAAATTTAAAAAAAATCTTTCCACCACTGCAGGTACTCACAGCAAAAATCACTGATGCACCCGATTTAATAATGGAGAATTGTAAAAGGAATATCAATTAATTATAGAAACCGGTTTTGTTCTTTATGAATCTTGGTGAATAGAGGAATTTGCCTGCACAATCCACAGGGCTGGAGCGGATGGTCAGCTGTAGGCAGCCAGAATGCTCACTCTAAAGGCCTTTGAAAACACAATAAAAGGGTGACCAACCAGGCCTTTTCCAGTCAATACCATAGCAATGGTCAAGAGAGAGAGATAGTATATCTATGGGCTTATGTTATTGCATCTGACCAGGACTTAAAGGTAAGACAACATTTGAATTTTGTTTTGAAGAGTTAAGGCAAGGGCTAAAGGAGTAGCTCACCACCAAAATAACTTTTTTTCTATCGATTATTCACCCCATGGAGACTTGAGTTCAATAATAATGTTTTAGTTTTGTGGAATTCCTAAGATAATAATTTGATTATAATAAATGTACCCCCATTGATTCCGTATGGAGACACAAATGCATTTGTGTCCATCCGGAATCAATGGGGGTCAATTTATTATGATCAAATTATTGTCTTAGGAATGTGACGAAAACATATATTTTTAATTGAACTCAAGTCTCCATTGGGCATGGGGTGAGTAATGCTGGTAGACGTGAAGATCACAGGATAGGTGGGCACTGCCACTGGGCACCAAGGAAAGGAAGAGTGGGCACCTCAGTGTTAAAATAGATATTTTTTTCCCAAAATGTAAAAAGAATTGTATAGCCTATACAGTAGTTGATTTTTTTTGGACAAAATAATAATTGTGCCCACGTATCATGTATGTATCTGTGAGGCGGTTGGTGTATTCGACTAATCGTCTGCAACTTCACAGCGCAGGTTTGAGTCATATGAATACAAAGTCAAATGTAGGAAGTGTGTCAAGTCAAGTGTGCGCTGGTTTGCTTCTGCTATCAGCTTAAAGTAGCCAGTACAGTAGCTACTAGTTTATAAAAGACGTGGGATCATTCGGATACATTCTTCTTATGAACTCGGGGTTCCGTGAGGGATCGAGTTGAAAGTAGATCACTGGGATCGAGTCGAGCCGGGGCTGAATTGAACCCGACTCGGTCTAAAAATATACAATCGCCAAATTTGACAGACCCCTGTTTTACTCTAGAATGAATGGATCTGATTGGTCACAGCAGTGAGTTGACCTGGTAACCTAGCCTACCGTTCACTGCAGCTGTTAAACTCTGTAGCCTAGTATTCTGGTGTAAGCGTGGTGGGTGAGTCGTTAACTTCTCTTCTACGGTTTGTTATGAAACATAGATAGATAAATAAAAAACGTTCATTTCAGACGTCGGTGTCCTCCGTGGCAGGACAGCAGGTCATATCAGGTTTGTGTCCATTCATATATTGCATTAATATCCAGCTTACTTGCATATTATGCATTCATTTCACAAAGTTCCTCCCATACCGCTGTTTAAAATGCACGTTTGTTTAGTGACATTATCTAATATCTTCAGGTTTTTCCTCAGGTAAACCATGGCTGAAGCGGTGGCAAAAGTGGCTAGGAGGGTCAATGCTATTGTAGAGGAGGGGACAAATACTTTAGGTAAGTAAGAACATTATTTCCTAAACCGTTCACCACACCAACCACACAACACAAGGCCATCACCACTAGGTGGTGGCAAAGGCCTAACATACAGCAGTCATCACCAGTGTCAGTGAACAGTGCACATTACAGTGATGGAAAAAGTACTAAAATATTTTAGTACTTTTTTTTTTTACTTTTTAGTATTTTTTTGTAAAAGCATCAGTACCTCATTGTATAAAATAGTCTATTACAAGTGCAAGTTCTGTATTAATTTGCTGAGTAAAAGTACAAAAGTATTTGCACAAGTTTTCAAATGTATAAAATGTATACAAATCCTTTGAAAATAGCAGATCTACATGTGAACTTGTAGATCTGTTAGTTTTGAGCTTGTAGATCAGCTATTTTCAAATTGCCAAAGTATATATGTCTATACCGGTAGGTCAGAAGTGTTTTATTTTATTTTATATATAATCAAAATCTACAAAGTCACTAGTAAATTAAGTTTTCAAATAGGCTAAAGGTAGAGTAAAAGTACAACATTTTCCTTTGAGTAAAATTATAGACGATTGGAAGTAAAAATACCTCAAAATTGTTAAAGGAGTAGTTCACCCTCACCATGGGGACTTGAGTTCAATACTATTTCTTTGTATTTGTCACATTCCTAAGACAATAATTTGATTACAATAAATTTACCCCCATTGATTCCGGATGGGGACCCAAATGCATTTGGGGTCAGAATCAATGGGGGTAAATTTACTATAATACATTTTCTTTTGTCTTAGGAATGCGACAAATGCTAAAAAAATATTATTTAACTTGAGTCTCCATGGCATGAGCAATCGATTGAAAAAAATAAGTCATTTTGGGGGTGACTTTTAGTACAGTACTTAAGTAGACTAAATGTATTTCCACCACCAGATTAGCCTGATTTCAGACTCAGCTCACGCTTTAGTCTGAAACTGTGCCCTATTCTGAGCGATTTACAGGGGAGGGACTTTTTTGCAAGCGTGTGAGTGATCGCGACGCACGGTGAACGTGACGCACGGTGAACGTGACGCACCGTCGCGGTGTGTGTGTGTGTGTGATTGTGTGTGTGTCTCTGTGCCAGTGACTGCTTCCACACAGAACTGCGACCAGAAACATGTAATCAACATTAACAGCTCGGTAAAATCAGCGCGCGCGTGTGTGTGTGTGTGTGTGTGTGTGTGTGTGCCTGCCTCAGCCTGCCTGTGTGTGTGTGTGAACTTTGTTTGAATCGTTTCAATTGATTGGATATTCATTAAACCCACCCCCACCCCCACGCTCATTGGATCAGCCGCAGTTTTTGGCTGCTAAACTGCCGATTCATGTACTCAGCTCCAGACCAGAGAAAACAGTCCACTCTGAGAGTGGGCGGGTCTATGGTCTGGAACCAGGCAACCACCAGATGACTAAAACCCTGAATACATACATATTTCCCTCCCTCTGTCTATTCTAGATCTGTCAGACTGCAAGCTGATTAATTTCCCAGACGGTGTGTTCAAGGTGCTGACGAGCGTAACAGAAAACATTCATGTCATCTTATTGGCCGACAACGAGATGAAGGCCGTTTCCGGCAAAATCTTTGCAACATTCAGCCAGCTGAGAGGTACTTTGTGTGTCATGTCTATGATTGTAATATCAGCTCAGTGGCCTTGTGGTTAGAGTGTCTGCCCTGGGACTGGGAGGTTGGCGGTACATATTGAATAACATTGTGTTGGAGATTAAAAATGTTCATAGATTTCTTAGACAGAGTAGACTTGTTTGACAGCGCTATCATCAGTGTAGGACGGTGGTTGGTCTAATGTGTATTTTTAGACATTTAACCACTTGAACCATCAGTACTTAGTCTGACTGCTCCTTTTCCCCTCTACAGTCTACACCAAACCTCTTTGCCAAGAATAGCAGATCTACAAGCTCACAACGCCTCACAGCGCGAGGCGTTGTGAGCTTGTAGATCAGCTATTCTTGCAGATTGGTTATTCTTGGCTAATGTTCCACACATAATAGGGATACTAGGGTTCAAGTGGTAATGTAGAAAAGGGGGTCCTCAGAGTTACTACAGGGGGCGTAGTAACTCTGAGTACCCCCTTGGGGTCCCGGACCCCCTGTTTAAGACCCCTGCCCTGACCCAATGCTTCCTGCTTGGCACTCAGCATCAAGGGCTGGATTGGGGTTAGTCCCTGCAAAATACTAGCGTGATGTCCAAGGTGTGTACTTCAAGTAAGGCAGCTTGTACATCAAGCTGCCTCACGCTAAAGGAAACGGGAGATTCAAAAGACTAATGATGACTACACTAAATCAAAATTTGCTGTCAAAATCGACCTGTGACTCTTGTCTTGAAATGCCTTGCAGAGTTGGACGCGCGAGGCAACGTTCTCAAAAAGCTCCCTGACGCCGTGGCAGAAGCGGAGCATCTGACCAGCATCAACCTGGCTAACAACCGCTTCTCCCTCTTCCCTGAGAAGCTGACTGAAATAAGAACACTAGAGAGCATCGACTTGGAGGGAAACAGCATCACTGGTAAATAATTACACATTCTGTATAAATCTCATATTATGACCTTTTTGTCTGATATTTAGTTTTAATCTCCTTCCTCATCTGCATATGATCCTAATGTCTCTGGGGGAATATGTACAGCACACACCTGCATATGACGCTAATGTTCTAAACATCATGTTTTCTCCTATTTATGTATCCATATGCATCTTTATTTTTTATTTCTTTTGCCATGTTTGTATCTCTTTCCCTTCTGCTCTCACTCTATCCCCTCTCCTCGCAGAATGCTACAAAATGATGTAAACCTGTGAATAAAGCTGATTCTGACTCTTGCTTCTGATCCACAGAAATCCCAATGGAGAAGTTACTTGCTATGCCAGCACTGAAATGGATCAACGTGAAGTCAAATCCTTTGGACCCAGATACTCTGACTGCTATGCAGTCTCCTCACACCTTTGACATCTTGTTCTCTAATGATGCCTAAACAAAGTTCTACGCTTGAACTTTTCATTTTACAAACACCCAGGGATGTGATTGCATGCAGTGTGCCTTCCATAGTATGTTCCGCCTCACAGCTAAAGAAAGAATATACATCACTGTGCCTCTAAACATCCAACTGCTGTCCAAGAACCAGGAAACCGGAGGGCGTGGGACTGTGAACACAGGGTTCTCTTACACATTGTTTGCTCTTGTCTGTCTGAACTGGCAGGAATGGATATTTTGGTTACCAAACGTTTCTGATTCAGGGTCCACTAGAGAATCCTGATAGTGTTCACAGCCCACCCATCTGAACACGATGTAAGGTGGTCAGATGGGTGGGCCAAGTGCATTTTCAGAGCATGTTATTTTTAACGATCAATCAATCCATTGTCTTCTTTTTGGCTTGGATCAATGGAACTAATGTAGTATACTTTAAGTTCATATTTATTGATATCACAATGAAAACTAATTTTCGAGGTTTTAAAGAAGAAGATACCATGTCATTTTTTAAACATCTTTTATGTTATATTATCATTATATAATAGGTTGGGAATGGCATTTACAGATGGTTGGAATATGGACTGTTTGAGTGGTGTACAGAAAGATTAATAACATAAGACCAGATGGAGACCATTTTATATGCACCTGGCCCATTTGACATGCCTTTTATTTATGACTTTTGATAGTATGACAAGTATTTCTTGTATTTAAATATAAACTACTGGCAATGATACAGACTGCATTTTTCTCACACAGAAGGTAGCTATCACTCGTATATTAATCTGTATATCCTAATTTCTTTCAAGAACTAAATCATCAGTCACGGTGGATAAGAACTTATGCTAAATGCCTAAATTGTCAACTACTGTAAGCCTAGTTTACAGAGGCTAATAATTATATAATAGGGGCCGTTCAAGTGAGGGGTCACTAGAGGAAAATAGTGGTAATGCTGTGTTTTCATTTTAGTCCAACTTCATAGATAATTTATTTATCAGATTTTTATTTTTTTACTACAGCTTTTTGGAATTCATCAGAACTACGTTCAGTTGGTCAACGACTCCTGACCAAACAGCCAGACTCGTTCAGCTGCTTGATATGATATATTCTGTCATATAATGTTCCTTCAACAGTCTGAAACCTGATAACAGTCCTCTGCCTATTGCCCATTGAACAATACTTGTAATTAAATCTAACAATCAGACTTTTGTGCTCAGTAATCTCTGGTCAGACTGATGCCATGCAACTTGAGTTCATGGCATTTTGAGTTCAAGGTGTTACATTTGTATTGAATTGTATTGACCATGCCCATGCATTTATTCCAAATGGTTCAAGAACAACAAGCTTTGGGTATGCTGTTTTTAGCCAAAGATTATACAGGATTGTTACTACCAAAGTACCAAAAGTAGTATTTTGGAATAGAGAAGATGGGGCCTAATTTGGATTCAGGGGGACAAAACATTCTTAGGAGTTGAGGGAACATATAGGCATAACCTTTATTCTATGTTTGACGTTTCTTTGCTCCCAGCATTCAACACTACAATAAAACACAATGACCTGCCACAATTACAGGTCAAACTTCGTTAGCGAGCTCTTTGCCTGGAAGTCAAAGAGCTTTAAGTCCAGCTGCATTGGGTTTCTAGCAGAAACAGAGGCTGGACTGGCGTCAGCCAATCACAGGCTCAGCCTACCGCTCCATGGGATTGATGTGAATGCAATGACCCACTGCCCTGTGCCTGCACTGCACCTCACAGGGGGAGAGAGAGAGAGAGAGAGGGGCACTTCACACTGCTAGGCAGAGAGAGAGAGAGGCAGTGAAGCACATTTGTTATTGTATTGCCTACCGTATTTTCAGATGCATATTTTAGTGTATTGTGTATAGGACTGTTGGTAATGCACCGGCCGGACGTCATCCTGGATTAGATTGGGAAGAGAGCTGCAGCAGACCTGGTTCTCCATGATGACAAACAGCTGGAGGAATGGGAATCCCACAGGTAGGTTATGACAACATGCAGGTGAATGATATAATTATCCAAATAATATATCTCCATTGTGATCATGGATGTGCTCTAGACTAGGATTGTGGAAAAACACATTTTTCCGCAAAGTTGTCAATTTAATGCTCATTTGACCCCAAAAGTCTGTCAATTTTGGGGTCAGAGTTCACTCATTTGGGCATTTCATGAATAAAACAGACAGACATCATTGAGGTGAGGGGAAAAATGTTTTCCAATCAAAAGGTAATCGTTTTCTTCCTTGTATAGCTATTATACTTCTATGCTATTAATGTATCTAAACAATTGTATTTGAAAACTGAACTGAGACATCATGTCTGATGGATTTTTATTTTAATAGCTTCAACAACGTGGTCTCATCAACAATTTTATCAAAAGTAAATTTTGGGGCATAGGCCATGGCTTTGCAACGATGCATGCTGTATAGACCATGTTATTTTAGTCAAACCATGAGATATTTTTGTACACAACCATTCTAAACATGGAAACTATAAGTACATTATCAAATGGTTACGGTTTAACTGGAGAGGCAAAAAGTCATGACATGGGCACAGAACCTAATCCTGTCTTTTAATTGGTTTAGTGCTAACCCCCAGGTCAGCTCCATCTGTTTCTGTCTGCATGTTTGAATGAAAGGCGTCTCCATTATTAATACCACTACTACGTACTACTCTAGACCTATACAATATATCCGACATGGATGAAATAAACAATAATGCGTAGTGCAAAGTGGAAAACATAACTTCTCCATCCAGTTTGTCTCTGAACAGAAGGTTGAGTGGAATATAACGGAGAGGGATTAAGTGAGGCTATTGGTGATTACTGCTCTGAACTATCTTGGTAGTCCCACACACAGTCCTGTTTTATAAACAGCAGGTCACAGATGCTGTTACTGTACCTACTGTAGTGAACATACTAAACAACTGCTCCATCCTATGACCATATATGGCAACCAGGGACCTGTCGCATGGTCCTTTCACCCTGGTGTATCTCCCCTGTTGTCATACAAGCAGATCAAGGCTATTAGACACATGTAACCCCCCCATGGCTCCAGAAATGCGCATGCCCACTCCTCACACTGACAGCAGCCTTCTTCCTTTCTGAACCAGTCCACTCACTCGAAGAGCAGCGCAGGGACATCTACACCAGAAAATATGAGCTTCACCATCGAGGAGAGGGGCAGGCCAAACACCCTGGACTACAGAGTATTCTTCAGTAAGTGGCTTCTGTAAATTGACATTGCAAGTTTGTGCTAGATGTTGTGTTAGATTTGTCTACTCAGTGTTCCTGAGTTATTGTCATAGTCCTGTATGCATAGCGATATATTATTGTCATCATACTCATCATTGCCATCAGCTCATTGAAGTTGCATGTAGGATGCAGTGTTTAATTGCTGCAAATCTGTATTGATGACTTATTGACTAATAATGACTTCTGACTAAAGAAGTACTAAATGAAGGATACATTTCTCCCACTGACAGAAAACTCTGAGGGCAAATACGTCTCTCCTTTCCACGACATACCCATCTACGCAGATGAATCTAAGGTAATGACCTCTTAAATCAAAGTCTTAATGCTTTGTATGGGCTTTTACCATGGTGACAAGTTCTCTGATTCAAGATTCACAGTACAAGCATCGAAATGTTGGTGTGGAATGCTCCACAGACTATGTTAAGATGAACTATATACAACAACAAGTCACATATAACACTGTGTGTTTATATACCGTGTGTAGACATATGAGCAAATGGGGATTTTTACAGATTCACAGAAGTTTTTATTTACTATTTATTCTTGTCCTTGTCAGGGCTCTGATATGGGTCCCAAGCCAGTGTTTGGGAAACAGTGCCAACAAATTAACAATATAATCAGTTCTGTAACCTCACTCAACAGTGTTACTTAGGAATAGAAAAGACGCCATAGAAGTAGTGTATTGGTGTCATACGGAGCTTTCAGTTGTTTTTAAAGCAGGGGTCTTCAACAGGGGGTCCATGACCCCTAGGGGGTACTCAGAATAATTACAGGGGGTCCACCAAACCATTGTGTGATGGGGAACGCTGCATGGCGTTGTGAGCTTGTAGATCGGCTATTTTCGGAGAGTGTATAGGGGAAAAAGAGCAGATCAAGTACAGAGCCAACGGTAAAGTTGACTAATATTTGAGAGTTTAAAATGTTAACTGTCTGACACTACATGAATCCAACATAGTAATAGTAAAAATAAATAATTTTCACAACACTATGATGATGTCAAACAATTCTATGAAACTATCTATGAAATCTATGAAAGTTACATCTGCAACACTATTTTGTACACTATAGGGGGGGTCCCTACTTCAGCGCTCTCTCAGCTAAGGGGTCTCTTTGCCTGAAAAACATTGAAGACCGCTGTTCTAAAGAATACTGCGCAGCACTGTGAAAGTATGGCCTTAATTGCTGAGGAAAGGCTCTGTATATTAAGATTATTGACAGATTTTGTAACACAAGAGAATAACAGCAAAGTCTTTGTCTTATGTTTCTTCTGTCTAGAATATCTTTCATGCAGTTGTTGAGGTTCCACGGTGGACAAATGCCAAAATGGAGGTAAATGTCAAATGTGTAAAAAATACAATGTGTTAAATTATAATGATTCATTTGCTTATTCATGCCATATTTATGAATGTGCGCCTGCCTTCACATACAGTATTCCGTCTTTCTTAATACTATGATAATTGTGTCACAGATTGCCACCACAGATCCTATGAATCCACTGAAGCAAGATGTAAAGAAAGGGAATCTTCGTTACGTGGCCAACGTATTTCCTCACAAAGGATATATCTGGAATTATGGGGCGATCCCACAGGCAAGTTCACTTCTACTGTGATAATGCAAACCAATGTTAATTGCAAATTTTGATTTAGTTTTAGTCATAGTCATTTGAATAACATCTAACTATTAATTTACGCTATGACCGTCCGCCGTCTGTCCGCATGCTGACATCACTGATACTAAACAGTGTCGCTGCCATGGTAACATCGGCATGCTGAAACAATGCCCGACATCACTGACTAACATCATGGAACACCATATATGGGCATAAACGGGTGAAACAGTCTGCATGCTGAAACAATGCCCAAATAATGTCTGTCTGACATGATGAAACAACTAACAAGTGACCACATTTGGAGAGATGACTGACATCACTGACTGACATCACTACAGTGCCCAAATTTGGAGATGACATCATAGACTGGCCTGGCTGGAACACCATATATGGGCATAAAGGAGCCAGACAGACAGAGATAAGAGATCTCCATTATAATGTATGGGCATGAAAGGGAGACAGACAGACAGACAGACAGACAGACAGACAGACAGACAGACAGACAGACAGACAGACAGACAGACAGACAGACAGACAGACAGACAGACAGACAGACGGATACAACGGGTATTGAACAACCTCACGTCAATGGTGACCTTGATGCCGTTGTAATGGCTGATTAGTAAAACATTTGAGAACTTTTTCCACCACTGGTCACATGTTTCATTAACCATACATTCTGCACAGACAGACATGGGAGGACCCTGGACACAAGGATGGGGACACAGGCTGCTGCGGTGACAATGACCCAATTGACATATGTGACATCGGAAACAAGGTACTGCTGACAAAAAAAACGACCTGTGTTCTAATGCAGTGGTTACCAAACCTATTTTCACTGTTTCTTAAACGTTTTTTATTCAGTTATGAAATTATTTGTACATTTATTAACAATGTTGAGGAATTACAAGATTTCTGCTTGACAATAACAATTATACTCCTAGTGAGGAAGTGTGTTAGAATCTGACAAAAACTGTCTTGTCTTGAATGTCTTTCCTGTCTTTCTTCTACACTGAACTACAGTATCTGAAAATGAAAAGTATCTGTCTTGTCTCTCCACCTTTCAGGTGTGCTCTCGAGGTGAGGTGATCAAGGTCAAGGTTCTGGGAACCCTTGCTTTGATTGATGAAGGTGAAACGGACTGGAAGGTCATTGTGATCAATGTGGAAGATCCTGAGGCCACTGACTTCAATGGTATACAAGCATGTCTGATTGGGAATAGGGCTGCAACTAATTACCGTATGTCTTAGCGATATAATCGAGAAGTGCGTATTTTTAAAACAAACTCTATATCCATAAGTGTGATTTTATACTTTGTCGCACATCGGTGTTGTTAAAAAATAGTGAAAACAGCCATTCTACAAGCTCATAATGCCATGTGACGCGTTGTAAACTTGTTTTACAACGCCTTGACGTGAATAATGAGACAATAGGGATCAATTACAATTAGTAACCGATTATTTCATTGTATTATCAATAATCGATTATTTTTCATAATCGATTAAATTGATTAGTTCGATTAAATGTTGCACCCCTAATTGGGATCATTGTTAATTTCAGAAATTTCAAAATGCCTGATGAAGACCACATGTGGTCGAAACGTTGCTAACTAAATAAACTTACCTGGGAGCCTATTGAACGGTGTGCGAGCTTCTCCTTCTCTCCTGTACGTACAATTTCAGAAATTGGGCCACAGCTCATTGTGAGGACATAATGGAGTTCTCTGGTCTTGTTGGTTTTATACAGATATTGATGACGTAAGAAGACTCAAACCAGGCTACCTTGAGGCAACATTTGATTGGTTTAAAAGATACAAAGTCCCTGATGGAAAACCTGAAAACCAGTTTGCTTTCAATGGAGAGTTCAAGGACAGGGTAAACCATTTCATCTTTAAATTCATAATATTTTGTTTCCTAATAAGTAAAACGTGTCTATAAAATGCTATTTCACACCATGTTGAGTATTTATTATGTTTAAAGAACCTTAACTTATACATAATTTCATTTTTATTCCTGAATACTAGTATTAAGATATTAAGATGATTGAAAATATTCACACTGTACTTGTAGCCTACTTGCTTGTTGTAATATTGTAAATATAAATTGTATATTGCAGGATTTTGCCATCAGAACTGTGAAGAGCACCCATGAGTTTTGGAAAGCGCTGATGTCTAAGAAGACCGATGCAGGAGGAATAAATTGGTGAGCAACACATATGGACAATAATGCCCTCTTTGCCATTTTGTAGACATAATTTCACTATTTGGAATTTATTATGATCATTCCCTCTAAATATGAAGCACACCTTCCATTATTCAACAAGTGCAAATTAACACAAGTAGTCCAATTTTCTTCCTGTAAAAACCTGAATCTGATGAAAGCAAGAGATCTCTACTGTAGAGTGACCACTTGTCAACCTGAAGGTTCCCAGTTCGATCCCGGGCTCCCCCAGAGTTAGTCTCAAAGTGTCCTTGAGCAAGACACTTGAAGCCCTAATTGCTCCCGATGAGTAGGTTGGTGCCTTGCATGGTTTCCTCTGCCATCAGTGATTGAATGTGTGTGTGCATGGGTGAATATAATGCACAATCTATGTCAAACACCTTGTATAAAGGCGCTATATAAATGCACCATTTACATAGCTAACATTTTGGCTACACACCTTGTACAGTACTGTATGTCCAAAACAGTTACTTTTCGCATAATAGAAAAAATAACCTGTGGATCCTACCCTTGTTCCGGATCCAATGTAGTTTCATTATGTAGTCACAGCTTTAGGTATTCTTTTAATTGGTTAAATATTTATCAAACCCACAGACACACTTAACCACGTTCAAACTGTCCTGCCGTCCCTATTTTGGGCATGTCCAAAGTAACAATGGGAGAAGCTCAAAACGCACCACAATTGTGAGCTTCTAGATCGGATATTACCACTACTTTTATGCAAAAGTATAAAAATCTGGAAATAATTTGAGACAAATGAAAAGATGCAATGTCGACATAGCTTCTTCTTTTGGCTGATGTGGTTGTCTTTGTTTTGTCTTCTATCAGCATGAACACCAGTGTGCCAGATAGCCCTTTCTGCTGCTCTGGCAAGGCTGCGGAGGCTATCGTTGATGCTGTGAGTTCATATCACTTTACTATTTATTTGTCATATCAGCTAGACTGAAAACCTGTGAATATACCTTGTTTAATGAGAAAAGCATCCATCTTTATTCTACATATTTATAGGATGTGTAGCCTCCTGGGTAAAGTATACAGGGAAAGGAAAAAGCATGATAAAATAACTGACTCGATGACCAGATGAACTACATAACTAATTTGTGAATTACAGGCATGTGCTTCTGGACCTGAAGATCCCATTCCAAGTTCAGGTACATAGTATGCATTTGTGCGAGAGCGTTGCATTCTTGTCATTATGCATGTTATTTATTATTGTTCATTTGTGTTATTTTACATATTATTTGTGTATTCCTTCTATTTTCCTTTTCAGTGGACAAGTGGTTCTACTACAAGAAGTAGCTACAGTAAATACCCTGGACAGATTGGAGGATGGAGCTGCTATCTTGTACAACTGAATTGAATACAACTGATTCAGACATTATAGTTGACTATTAGTCTGTGTCTGTAGCATTTAAACACATAAGATTCCTATTCAAAGGCGTTCAAAAAAAATAGCCGATTTACAAGCTTGTGTAGCTTGAAGGCTATTTTTGCTCATTTGTGGAATTGTTGGTAGCCTTTCAAAAATCTTCACCCTTAATAACATACCTGACACACCAGTGTGAAAGTGGTTAACACGTTTCTTACAGTTACCTAGCTCTCATTCAGTGGTTCTCAAAGTGTGATCCTTAGTGGGGTTCCAGAGGGTCTGTAGCAACTCATAATGTAATAACGGCTCATAATGTAATAAGGGCTCATAATGTAATAAGAAAAATGTAATAAAAACTCATAATGTAATAATCAGCTCATAATGTAATAAAAAAAACGAGCGCATAACGTAATAATGGATTTTTCAATAATGTAATAATGTAATAATGTGTTACATTAAGAACCTCCACATAGGAGGCTCATAATGTAATACAACTTCATAATGTAATAATGTATTTGTTATTACATTATGAGCTGATTATTACATTATGAGCTTTTATTACATTTTAATTATTACATTATGCGCTTGTTTTTATTACATTATGAGCTGATTATTACATTGTGAGTTTTTATTACATGTTTTTATTACATTATGAGCCCTTATTACATTATGAGTTGCTACACACCCTGCCAACTTTGTTGATGAAGAATGGAGCAACTATCTGCTAAACATGCAGCAAATGAATACAAATAGGGATCATTTAGCTGTACAAAGCTGTTCAACATACAGTTTGTGATTGTATCGACACTGGGTGTTGATGCAACATCGATAATATCCCCATGTGGTCAGTATGACGACAGCTAGTTCTGGGCCACTTTGCCGAAGGTCATGTGGACCATTATGTAAGCCTTGATGGACCAGTCACACACTTGATTCAAAGAGTCCAGGAAGCAGAGGAGAGCGCACCACTTCGATCTGTCCCTCACTCTGGCCCTAAGTCTAGCCCTCACTCTGGCCCTGACTCGGTACCTCACTTTGGCCCTGACTCGGTCCCTCACTCTGGCCCAGGGCCGGATTTATAATAGGGCTTGACGTGCTGAAGCACAGGGCATCAACAACCACAGGAGGGCACCAGAGGATCAACTGTAAACAAAAGATATTCACATGAGCTAAGCTAAGCTAAGCTAACGTTGCTGTCTGTAATGACTGGTTACACTTAAGGGTTTTGAAGAAACGTTAGGCTCTGCAGCCTCAGTGCGGCTGCAGAGTTAAGGTGCTATCTATCCCTGATTGATTGATTGATTGATTGATTGATTGATTGATTGATTGATTGATAAAAGACTTTATTACAAGTTTGCATAGGAAAAGTTTCATGACAGTACAGTTCACTGTTACAAGGTCAACTAAATGGAGATCTTAGTAAGCTTTTCGGCTTATTTGCACAGGAAACCTTCATGTATCTCATATAACAACTGAGACCACACTATTAAGTAGGGTGACCAGACGTCCTCGTTTTCAAGCTGCATGTCCAGGTGTCCCGACAAATATCTCTAAAACACTAATATGTCCTGCTTTTCAATATTCACTACAAAATTGTGCCAATAATATTATCTCTTTTCAGTGGTTGCATAGACATTTATCATATTCTTTTCAGGAAAACATGCTCACCTAACCAATCAGAAAACATGTACAAATTCATTGCGCGTCTGAATTCAACGCTGAGGCTGTTTGTCAATCACTCACTGCCGCGTGATTATGGATCCCACTGGGAAAGATGGATAACCACGCCCCGGACTCATTTTTGAAGCTTGTGATTGGCTGAACCGGACGTAGGGAGCGCTCCGTTGTAGTCTCTTGGACCGCGCGAGGTGCACCAAACCCCAATTATCATTGCGTTTATCGTGCGCTTGCCCAGGCCTTACGGCCTGGGCATAAATAGAACGATTGCATTCACCACGGCTTCGTAACTGCGGCGCTCGGGGGCGAAGAGCAGGACCAAGGTCCGCTGGCCTTCGCGCCGCTTGCAGTGTCGTGGACAATAACTGTGAAAACGAGCGCTCTATGCCGTTTCCATCCATCTTTCCCAGTGGGATCCATAATCACGCCTCACTGCCTGTTTGCAACCCTGCGGTGTATGTGCGCTTGCATGAACGTTAGAGAATGGGCACACATGTGCGCGATAACGTGCGCATTGCTTTTAGGGTCCCGGTTTTAGGCAACAGTGGTTCGTCCCGGTTTGAGCGGCTGAAAATATGGTCACCCTACAATTAAGTCATTATGCTAATGTATGTACGTCTCTGTTGTTTCATACACCATCTTTGGGCATATTCAACACTATTGTTATTTATAATTTAATTTCAGCTTGACTGTGATACATGTGGCTACCTGTTTGATTGATGTTTTTGTGGGATAGAGAAGCTAGGGCTTGTAGTTACTGGACTGTCCTGATACTGTATGCTGGTTGAGAAGGGGGAAAAAATCAAACCAAGTTTGAAGTGAGAGGTGGTGCGTGTGTGCGTCCTCATAATGACATTATCCGTTCCTATCTATGTCTAAGTGGCCGTGTGTGTGTTTGTGCACCAGCGGCTACCACAGGTCACCAGGGGGAAGATCGAAGTGGTGCGCTCTTTGAATCAAGTGTGTGACTGGTCCATCAAGGCTTACATAATGGTCCCCATGACCTTCGGCAAAGTGGCCCAGAACTAGCAATGGCAGACTGTCGTCATACTGACCACATGGGGATATTATCGATGTTGCATCAACACCCAGTGTCGATACAATCACAAACTATATGTTGAACATTGTAGATGCTCTTTGCAGCTAAATGATCCCCATATGTATTCATTTGCTACATGTTTAGCAGATAGTTGCTCCACTCTTCATCAACAAAGTTGGCAGGGTGTGTAGCAACTCATAATGTAATAAGGGCTCATAATGTAATAAAAACTTGTAATAAAAACTCATAATGTAATAATCAGCTCATAATGTAATAAAAAACAAGCGCATAATGTAATAATTAAAATGTAATAAAAGCTCATAATGTAATAATCAGCTCATAATGTAATAAAAAATACATTATTACATTATGAATTTTTATTACATTATGAGCCTCCTATGTGGAGGTTCTTAATGTAACACATTATTACATTATTACATTATTGAAAAATCCATTATTACGTTATGTGCTCGTTTTTTTATTACATTATGAGCTGATTATTACATTATGAGTTTTTATTACATTTTTCTTATTACATTATGAGCCCTTATTACATTATGAGCCGTTATTACATTATGAGTTGCTACAGGGTCGCTAGTGAAATAACTGGTGATTCAGAGAGCATGCCAATGGAATGGTGGAGTTTATGTGGGTCTGTGGGCCTAATGCATAGTAAACTGGGGGTCCTTGAAATGAAAACATTTGAGAATTACTGCTCTTATGGATATTTTTTGTTGTTAAAACTGCTCTCTGTGATTGTGGTGTCTTCAATAATATTTGATTATCGTATGTGATTTTTTGATCAATAAACTTTGTGTCAAACTTTGAATTCAATTCAATTCAAAGGGGCGTTATTGGCATGAAAAGAAACTATGCTTACATTGCCAAAGCAAGTTTCAAAATATAATAAAAACAGTTGAAACGGGAACATAATACAGTTGGAGGGAGTACAACATTGTGTAAACAGAGCTATGTCACATTAGTGTTGTTTTATATACAGGGTATAAAGATTTTTGGAGAAAATAGCAGCACTCCTTTGCAGTCACTTTGGAACAAATGGCAGCATTTCTTTTTTTGTAAATGCAATATAAATAATATACGCAAAAAATGTCTCATATTTAAAATGTGTTCAGGTCAGCTCTGAGGACACCAGTGGTGGAAGTACTCACATTTATTTAAATAAAATTATCAATAGGCTACTGCAATGTAGAAATAGGCTACTCTGTTACAAGTAAAAGTCCAGAATAGAAAATTGACTTGAGTTAATGTACAAAATGTACTTAAAGTACCAAAAGTAAATGCAGAATATCCCATTTCAAGTTTTCAAATGCATACACATCTTTTGTATATATAGGGCTGAAGTGGTTAATGTATGTTTTGTAATAATAATAAAAAGAAATCTACAAAGTCACTCGTAACTAAAGTTTTCAAATAATTGTACTACAATATTTGCATCCGATTTGGATTGGAGATGTTGTGGAGTTGAAGTAAAACGTATTGGAAATCAGAAATACTCAAGTAGAATACAAATACCTCAAAACGACTTAAGTACAGTACTTAAGTAAATCATAAATGTACTTAGTTACTTTACACCAACACCACTGGCTGTCACTCAACCATAAGAGTTCATGATTCAAGTTACATCACTTGAGGGCCATGGCATGCCATTCCCTTCACATCCGCACGGGGCCGCTACTGCACCTGCACCGCGGCTCTCTACTGTCTGGGATGCAGGCATTATTAAAGGACTGCCCGTTTCCAAGGATACCACAGTTAGCTTGCTAGCGGCTCGTCCATTGCCATCTTAGGTAAGTGAGCATCTCACAGCCAAAAGCTATTGTTTAAAATAAGCCGTGGACTACAAACACGCGTTGGCCGCAATAAACGAGCCCTGTCCCGTCTGCCATTCTCTTGGCAAACACGGTTTGCGGAGCTACAATGTGCTAGAGTCAGGGGCTTTACCTAGCAGCATGCTAATGCTACGTTGCTACTAGTTAGTTAACGTCAGATTAATGTAATGGTAAACTCTGCTCTCATGTACCTTCAACAGTTTTGTGCAGTAATGTATTACTTAGTAATAATGTAATAGTATTACTTTACCCAGTAACGAGTAGTGTGAAGGAAATACTTTGCCAAAACAGTAATTTTATACCATATTACTTTGTAAAAAAAATAAGGTATATATAATATATTACTTACATATTACTTTTGTTGGCTTCCTCTTGAAAACATTTAGTTTAAAGGGTCAAGATAGATTGATGCTTTATGTTGTAGCCTTTTTGTGTAATATGTATTATAATAATTAGGGATGGTCCGATCAGGTTTTTTGGAACCGATCACTGACACTGAGCACCGATCACAAAAGTTTGATCACCCCGATACCGATCAATCACCGATCCGATCAAGTTAATATTTATTTATTATTTATATTTTCTAAATGTTAATGTTTTAACTTTAAATAATTAATTCACTCATGAATTCATTTATATATTTGCCTTATAGTTATTTACCAGCATTACTATGTATTTATTATCATAGCAGTAACTAATTATTCCTTCAGCACTGTGGAAATCAATACCCCAAAATGGCCTCAAGTGGGCATACTGAACGGCTGGTTGATCGGATGCACCGATCCGATCGGATCGGTGAATTTACCTTTTGATCTAAACCACCGATTATCGCCGATCACGCTTTGATCGGCCCGATCCGATCCATTGCCGATTGATCGGTAACATCTCTAATAATAATATGTAATGTAATATTACTCTTGATTCCAAGTAATAAGTAATATTATTACTTTTTAAGGAGTAATATGTAATACCATATTACTCTCCTGATCGAGTAATATTGCCCAACACTGACTGTTAATGCAATTCATTGTCTGCTAACCTAGTCAGGTCCACTATGTATTTGTGTTGGATTTTTTTGGAGATTAGTAAAACTATACATTTCTGGAATCTTCAGACCATGGGGAATCCAAAAATCTTTGTTTGCATTTGCACAGACACCTGCAAAGCTGCCATTTTGGACGTTCAAAATGGCCGACATAAAATACATAATTTGTGCTTTCTTGGCTTCTAGACAACCTAGAAACTTAATTAAACATGCCAATCCTATGTTTTCTGGGTCAAGGAATCGACTGAGTAAATGATGGGTGTAAAATGTTCCGGACCCCCACCCCCTTTCTTGGGGTTATCTATTTTGGGACCTCCCAGAACAGTACGCTAGCCAGTTAATGTCTTTTTCATAATATTAGAGTTTTGTAGGTTTTAAAACATCCTGAGTTGATTCATTAGACTTTTAAAGCAGCCAGAATAACCGTTCTGACTTTTGGTTGGGGTCTTTCCTCACCTGGGACCCCCTAGACAGACCCATGAGCCTATCACAGTAATCGCTCTGCTCCTGCTCCAGAACAGTGTTAAATTAGATCATAATTGAAGCATAAAAGTTGTTGTAGCTGGGCTCTGAAAACAAAAATGAGAAAGCAAAATACCAGAGGTCTTCCTCAGGGGGTCCGGGACCCTTGGGGGGTCCTCATAGTTACTACAGGGGGCCCACCAAATCTTAATGGGAAAGGATTTTCTTTTTTATGTATGTTTTTATGTATCCTGGGTTCATGTATTGTACTTCGATGATTTATTAGTATTCTCAGTATTATTTATACATTTCTTGTGTTAGACAGTTATGGTTGACAGGTGTTACTGCAGGGATTAAGGTATTGCAACTTCTCACTTTGGGTGTGCAGACTAACGTGTCCATTTATTGCACTGCACTCACACTGACAAAACACACACACACACACACACACACACACACACACACACACACACACACACACACACACACACACACACACACACACACACACACACACACACACACCCTCTTTGTTAATCGTCACCCCAAAACCCTCACCCTATCCTCTTAAAGAGCTCATGGTC
>NC_137825.1:21198750-21272512 GCF_963921795.1 Nannobrachium achirus | reverse complement strand
GTTTAGAGTTAGGGTTAGAGTTAAGCTGGTTGCACATTGCTGCGTTTTTCGGGCCGAATATCGGGGTGAATTTCGGAGCGCGTGAATAAAAAAATCAACCTCACGTTATGTCAGTCACGTTTGCACACTGCCGCCCGTTTCGCGCACCACTCGGTCCCTTGCTCTCTCTATCTCTCTCTCTCTCCTTGCCCTGAAAAACGCATTTCGCAACGAAAAACGCAGCAGTGTGCAACCAGCTTTAGGCATAGTATTCTTAACAAATTCTGACTAATGAACCTTCGGACTAATGAACCTTCGGACCAATGCCATGACACCCCAAAACCTACTCATTATGCAGAATGTCCCATTTCACAAGTTTTCAGATGTATAAAAACTTTTGAAAATAGCCGTTATACAAGCCCACAGTACGCCGCACGGCTGTGTGCACGCACGTGATCGTCCTCCAAAGACAGGTAAAAACACCAAAATACCTGGCACTGAACTACCAAAAAAGATAAGACGGAGATCTCCTTATAAGGCAGATAATGTGTTAAAGGAGTAGTTCACCCCCAAAATGATTTTGGGGGTGAACTATTCCTTTAAGTACAGTTCTTGAGTAATTATTCTATGTTCTTTGGTTCTTGAGTAAATGTACTTAGTTACAGTACTTTACACTACTGAATGAAAGCCGTGGGACTGCCAAACTCTTCTCTCTCTCCTCTGCAATCTTTGACAATGTATTTATTTATGTGTTGTTGTTGTTTTCCCCCCCTGACACGCGTTAAGGAAACTAAAGTGTGTAACAACGTGCAGCTACTGTTACTGTGACACCATCTCCACGGGAGGGGTGGGGGGGGGGGGGGGGGGGGGGGAGGGGAGGAGGTTGATGGACGCATGCTTGCACGCCGCATGCAGCTGGGGCTGATATCTCACAAAAGGAAAAAGGAGAAAAAAAAGAAAGGCTGTCACTTTATCCTCAAAGCCCACGAACGCTGCAGCCTTAAAACAGCCTTTTTTTATATTGTGAACGTGAACATACATGGGGGTGAAGGGGCCTAGGAAAGTGGTTTATTTGAGTTTTTGCTCCCCCTTTCATTGAGTGATATTGTTGGTGTGCGGATATCGACACTCAACCTCACACGACTTGCAAGCGGCGGGCATTCTTCTGTGCCTCTCTCTCTCTCTCTCTCCCTCTCCCTCTCTCTCTCTCGCCCAGGGTTTATTATGCATTCAGCTCATGTGTCCTCTCCTGTGAGTGGCTGTTCATTTTCCACATACCGCGCTTAATCCGGGGCCAAAGCTAAAAAACTTTGAAATAGCGGGAGGAGGAGGAGGAGGAGGAGGAGAGGAGAGGAGAGGAGGCGCAGGGAGCAGCCATTATTATGAGTTCTGAGAGAGAGAGAGAGAGAGAGAGAGAGAGAGAGAGAGAGAGAGAGAGAGACTGATAGTGCTGCATGGAGGAAGGACCAGGGGTGTCACAAGGGGGGGGGGAGTGGGACTGAGTTACTAGGGCCCAAGGTGGAGGGGCCTGGAATTTTTTATATCTTTGCTATTGAAAAACAGCAGATATACAAGCTCGAGTGCCGCACTGCGAGCTTGTAGATCTTCTATTTTCTGAAACGTCGTGAAAATGTGTGCAAATCTTTGAAATCTTTGAATCTGGAACTAAATATTTTGAGATGGGGGTCTGTGGCCCAAATGCATATCATTTTGGGGGTCCTTCCATGAAAAGGTTTGAGCACCACTGACCTACAAACAGGTTTTTCAAAAAACCTTAGAAGGATTTGAAATAAAACATTTCAAGATTTTTAAGCTTGCAGCACGGCACTCAGTGCCGCGCTGTGAGCCTGTTTTATCTGCTATTTTTCACTAGTTAAAGTACCCAGGGCCCCGAATTTGGTGCGACACCCCTGGAAGGACTGACAGCGCAGCTCAAAAAGCCTTGATTTATGCCCTGTGGCACGGTGTCGCACGCCGCAAATAGCAGACCTACAAGCCCACATCCGCGACGCGGATGTGGGCTTGTAGGGTCTGCTGTAGGCTATTTGCGTCTCAACGACACCGCTGTGCGACGAAGTATGAATGGAGGAGGCTTTGAAGACACATGGCAGGGAATTCAAAGAAGGCTGGGCTGAGGAGAACGCCAGTGCATGTGCCTGTGTGTGTGTGTGTGTGTGTGTGTGTGTGTGTGTGTGTGTGTGTGTGTGTGTGTGTGTGTGTGTGTGTGTGTGTGTGTGTGTGTGTGTGTGTGTTTGTGTGTGTGTGTGTGTGTAAGGCTGACATATTAGTGTACATTTGTATGTGTGTGCTACAGTTTCAACAGGTCAGTGGCCATGTGTGCATGTGTTGTGTTGTGGTGGCGATGGTATGTATGTGTGTGTGTGTGTGTGTGTGTGTGTGTGTGTGTGTGTGTGTGTGTGTGTGTGTGTGTGTGTGTGTGTGTGTGTGTGTGTGTGTGTGTGTGTGTGTGTGTGTGTGAGAAATGTGCGTGTTTGTTGGGGGCTGCGGTGGGGCATGTTTGATGTTATTGTGATGTGTGCATGTGTGTGTGTATGTGTATGTGTGTGTGTGTGTGTGTGTGTCGGGGGGGGGGGGCAGACCGCCTTTTTCTCAATTGTGGGAGTGACCTTTGACCTTTTGCGACTTTGCCCAGCCTCTGAGTGAATGGGAGGAGAGAGAGAGAGAGAGAGAGAGAGAGAAAAAGAGAGAGTACTTTTAAATAGTGCATGAGCTCAACCTGTCCACATAGATGGACAGCACCAACATGAAGGGGGGGGGGGGGGGGTCTGTGTAAAGACATGCACAGCTAACAGACTGTCTGCAGTGCCTCTCAAAACCCCCATAGACCCAAGACCCCCATAACTCTACACAGAGTCTACAAACAGAACCAAATGGACGCAGTAAGAGTTACAGGCCTGCAACTGGGGACAATTTCTGTTCCATCTGTGTACGCTCTCTTTTAATCCCCCACTTCTTTATGCTTCAACTATAAAAAAAATAGCAGATCTACAAGCTCACAGCGAGCTTGTAGATCTGCTATTTTTGAAAAATCATAAAAATTTGTGCAAATCTTTAAATATATATATATATATATATATATATATATATATATATATTTTTTTTTTTTTTTTTTTTTTTTTTTTAAGCAAACTTTTGTAAATCTTTGCTTCTGGGGAGGGGTCCCTGGAACAAAATATTTTGAGATGGGAGTCAGCGGTCAAATACATACTGTATATGTGCCACTACATTTTCATACTCCCAGGATCAGATGTTTCTCCTGATGTTGCCTTGTACACCTTATTATATGACTTCATGAGTCCAGAATCACTGCTCCTACTTTACTGGTGTACATGCTTTCTCTCAGGGAGAACGATTTTCAGTGTGCTGTTTAATTTTCCAGCATTCTTGTGTCTTTGTTCTTTTATACCTTTTTTTTTAAGACCTAAATAGCCGTAATAGTTTCCCATACTTGCCATATTTCCCGGGGCCTGTGTGCACTGTGCAGAGATAGCAGATATACAAGCTGCACCGAGTGCAGCGCTGTGAGCTTGTAGATCTGCTATTTCTTTTAAATCATGAAAACGTGTGCAAATCTTTGAATGTATATATTTTTAAAGCAGACATTTGTAACGCAAATCCTTCTTTCTCTTGGTCCCTGGAACAAAAGGTTTTCAGATGGGGTCTGCGGTCAAAACCGTCAAATACATATAATTCTAAGGGGTACAATTGACATGAAAAGGTTTGTGAACCACTGACATAGGAACATAGGTTTTTCAGAAACTGTTAGGATTTAGAAGACATGGAGTATATTTGTGGCTGCCCGGTGCAGTAGGACAGCAGATAGTTTGATAAGCTCGCTGTGAGAGGCCTGATCCTGTGTTAACAGCCTGCTAGGATCTGCAGCCATCGCTCTCTCCTGGGACTGCCCTCTCATTCCACAAATGTGCTCAATTAAAAAGAGCAGAGTGCTTAGAGAGAGAGACACACAGAGAGAGAGGAGAGGAGAGAGAGAGAGAGAGAGGGAGGGGGGGGGGGCTGGCTAGAGCGGGGGCAGACGGGCGGCCCTGTTTGATCTGGCTTTCCTAATTGGTCAGTGACAACGCATTAGCAGACAGGCGGGCGGCTTGATCCGCACAGGGAGAGAGAGAGAGAGGAGGGCTTTTTGACCGTAGCTTAGAGTCCTGCTACGAGTGATGGAAGATGTCCTTTAAAAACCCATTCCAGACCTTCTCTCCAAACTAGCAAATCGTCGTTGTCGGGTGGAAACCTCGTATGTCCAAGACCGTTCGTTTTGTATTTATCATTTTAAAAATGAACTAAACTAGTGAAAACAGCAGATCTACAAGCACACAACGGTTGTGTGCTTGCAGATCGTCTGTTTTCACTACTTTTGTGCGACAGCCTTGTATGATGAAGCAGGGCTTTACTTGGTGAAAAAACATACAAATGTGAAACTTGGAGATACAAGGTTTCTACCCGACAGTGACGGAATGTTTGAGTTGCAAATGTTCGCTTTTAAAAAGCTATATTCAAAGATTTGCAAAAAAAAAACAAGATTTTGCAAAAATAGCAGATCTACAAGCTCACAGATCTACAAGGTCTTAATGGGTTAAAGTAATATAGTAGCAATACCACAACATAGAAATACTTACAAATAATGGCGTGTTTTCTAAATTGTACGTGAGTAAGAGTACAAAAGTATTGACGAACAAAATATACTTACTCGAATGTTTCCCACATTTGAAATTTGAAACAAGCTCACAACGTGCTACGATGTGAGCCTTTTTCTTTAAACGGTGACAAATGTTTGGAAACCTTTGAGTTTTTTTTTAAATACAAATCTTCACTTCTAGGGAGTAGGGGGAGGGGGTGGTTCCTGGCACCAAACCATTTTAGATGGGTGGGTGGGCTAACGATACATATCAATATGGGGGGTCCAGCTTGGCACGAAAAAGTTTGAGAACTACTGAGTTAGGGGAGGTGGGGGCAGAGGCCTGGGGGAGGGGTCTTCTGGGAGGGAGGGAGGGAGGGAGGGAGGGTAGTGGTAGTGGCGTGTGGGAGAGGGACTGATTTAAAGGTTAGGCGGCGCGGGCCGCCGTAAATCTGTGCCACAAATCTTCCGGGTGGAGACACGGCTGGGTGGGCGGAGGATGGGGGTGAAGTGGGGGTGGGTGGACACACAGGCATGTGATGAATCCCATGCAGCAGACAGCACCCACCACCACCCACTCCCACACACACACACACACACACTCACCGCCAACATCCCCCCCCTACCCCCACCGCCGGCCCCTGGCTCAGGGGTCCACTCCACTCGGTAGTTCTCAAATATTTTCATAACATGAAGGCCCAGGACCCCTTAGTTGAGAGAGAGATGAAGCAGGGACCCCCACAACCTGTTCATAGATTCCATATAGTTTCATCGTTTGACAGCAGCAATCATCAGTGTATTTTGGATTCATGTCAATTTGTGTTTTCAGATATTTAACCGCTTGAACTGTCAATACTTAATAAACTTGACCTTTCACTCTGTACTTAAAGTCTGCTCTCTTTACCCTCTACACCAAACCCCTTTGTCTAAAATAGCTGATCTACAAGCTCACAGCGCCTCACAGCGTTGTGACCCCTAGGGGTCCCGGACCCCCTGTTGAAGCGTGTTTCCTAAACCCACCAGGCTTGAGTTAAGACCCGCCTCGTGGAAACGCCCCTCTCAATAATCTTAAGTATGAAAGTGCATGAATGTTAGTGCTCTTAGTGCAAAGCAATACTGTACCTACTACCTACCGATCCATTACAATAATACACGCAGCATAATGCGCCCAAAGCCATATCCAAACTATAACAATAAATGTAACTGATAATCAGTAAGTTTTTGGAGCTGTGTGAAGCACAGGCTCCCTATACGTGGCCGTGTGGGTCTGTCTGTGTGTCTGTCTGTCTGTGTGTGTGTCTGTATGTAGCCTGAACTTCCTAAACTTCGGCACGCCACTAGTCCCACAGTTTTGCCACCACACACTCGCGCCATATGTCAAATCGAACGGCTTACTCGGGAATCGTGGGCTATTACTTTTCTAAGAGAAAGGTTCTATAGTTTAATTGATATTAATTTATTAGTGAATTAATTTTCCCCATTGACTTATAATGGGAATCGCAAAAACTCACATTCAATTATTTGTCTCTCGCAAACCATAGGGGCTAGAGTTTCAAAACTTGGAGAGGAGGTTCATAATGATTTCAAGGATTAAATAAAAAATAATTGTGTCATTTGGCCGCATGGTGGCGCCATAACACCCCACTTTACGTTTTGGCCTGTAACTCTTGAACCGTAGGTCGGAAAATTAAAAATATTTAATATAGGCCACGCCCATTTGCGCCATGATAGATTTTCCGCCATCTTGAATTTTCTCCAAAACACACTTTTTGCTCCTTTTCCTACATATTTTCTTCAAATGTCACAAAAATCGGTACACATGATCCACACACACACACACACACACACACACACACACACACACACACACACACACACACACACACACACACACACACACACACACACACACACACACACACACACACACACACACACACACACACACACACACACACACAGCTCCACTTCACACGGGTGTGATTTTTATTTTTAGCACAGTAGTGACAAATTAATAGCTTTCTCAGTACGTTTTTCTCTTTTGCAAAGTTATAAAGTTTCCCTTTTTTAAGCACAGTACAAAGTAAGTGTCAGGTTTTTTGTTTAGCACAGTTTATTTTAAGCACTGTAGTGACAAATTAATAGCTGTGCATTGTGCAAATGCAGGCTTTTCTCAGTACAAGTTTTAAGATTGTCTTCATGCCTTTACTAGTAGGTTTGACTTTATCTACCCTCATGTGTCCGGCAAGGATTTCAGCCACTCCTAGAAGTTCTCGCGTTTCTGCGAGGCGGATCTTAACTCAAGCCTGGTGGGTTTAGGAAACACGCCCTGTTGAAGACCCTTGTCCTCCGTCATCAAATAGTACACACAGTAGTAGTATTATTGTGTGTTTGTGTTTTAGCACCGCGGGCATCCTGCATATTTCATGCTTTGTTCATTCATTTCCCTCTACACTACATCCCTTAATGTGTACTGTATAGCGCCAAACGCATGCATTCAAAGCAGGTCACACATCACATGTTTCGCGGGACTGTACATCTTGTTTTATATAATCACACGGCCGCGGCTAAAAATAGCATCTTATGAATATTGCATGGCTAAGGACAGAGCCGGTCGGCTTTGCAGGTGTTACGCAATTGAAGACTCGAAGCTGTTGGGCGCAGCAACAAGAGCTGTCCCTTTGTTTCACGCACACAAAAAAAAAAAGAAAACGCACAAATATCCCACCAACATAATCTCTGTCAAATGCACATATCTCTACTATGCACAGTGTGTATCCTGGCTGGGGACTGGAAGCTTGGCAACTAATAAAACACTATTTACTCCACCCGCAGCAAGATATACTAACTTACAGTACACAGGGTTCCCACACATCTTTACCAATTAATTTCCAAAACTTTTCCCAAAAAAAATCTGAATATTTAACCCGATTTCCAGGACTATATAACAATAATTCAGATTAATAATGAGTCGCTTACTCCTATGCGCAATGCCCATACTCCTATGTGCAATGCCCAAAGACAGGTAGTGTATGGCAGTGGTTCTCACTTCTCAACCTTTTCTGGCCGTGACCCACGAAATAAACATATTTGAACTGGGGACCCCGGCACCCTGACGAGCACTAAGAGTAGAGGAATTTTGTATAACATGGTTTTATTGTAGGCCTACTGCCTCTAATATTTGACTATTTGGACAATGTTTAATTTGTCATTTCAGAGGTATTAACACAATCAATAACCAAAGACAATGCACAGCTATTCTTCCAGGACCTTCCAGGACCTTTGATCAATTCCAAAACTTTTCCAGTACTGGAAAAATATTTTTCTAATTTAAAAATATTTCCAGGAATTTCATGACCGTGGGAACCCTGAATATAGCATTTCGCTAAGTTAGACGGAAGAAAGCACTAAACCAATTACAAGAAGGAAACACAGTTAAAGCTGCAATCCGGAACTTGTTTTTTTTGTGTGAATAAAACATTATTTTTTTAATCAAAAATAGCCAATGTACAATAACTTCTATTTTCAATAGCCAACTCAAAACATCTAAAATGAAACATATGCTTTCCCGAGTTCAATGAGATAAAAGTCCAACCAGTGGAATAAACTGGCTGACCGAGGCGTCAAGTATTGTGAGTCTATAAACACGCCGCCATGGATGTAGCCAGCCTGATGTGCGGGCATGTGAGCAGTATTTGCTGACAATGTGCAACTTTGACCGAGGTAGATCTACTCCACAAAAACAAGTGGAAGATAGATCCCTAAACAGACAAAAGTTCAAAAATCGAAAAAGCAGGGGGCACGGTGGGGCAGTGGTTAGCACTTCGCCTCACAGCTATAAGGTCCTGGGTTCGATTCCCACCGGGAGACGTTGTGGGCACTGGCGGTGTGTTCATCCCTCCGCGTCATCAGCGCCCACACCCTAGGTGGAGTTGGCGATAGGGCCTTTCTGTGAGGAGTTTGCATGTTCTCCCCATGTCTCCTAGGGTTGATACCCTCACAAAAACATGCAGTAATCCTGGTCTCAATAATGCCTCCCCCTGGCCAGCCGGGGCGCCTGATGGAGGGGAAAGGAACTGGTTGGAATAACATGTTCACACCAAGCACTATAACTATCCAAGACCATTAGGGTTTTATGTACGATATGCTTCTGAACATCCATTCACAGTTTTACGCAACAGAACATTGTATTATGTTGCTACTTTGATCCATTCTCTTTAATCTTCTAACAGAATGAGTGAAATCAGTGGTGGCGAGACTGAGAACCTGAATCCATGCGTAGCCCAAAATAGTGACGCTTGGGTTCGTTGGCGTGGTTAAAGTGCACACCTCCAGCAGGTCGCCTTGTTAAACACTTTTACAAGCCCTTTGAAATTAGCACCCAGTTGTGTTCCCTTTTGGTCACCTTCTCTCATTCTTATTGTTTACATTCATATAGACCAAGACCAGTCAGTGGTTCCCAAACCTTTCCAGGTCGAGTCCCAAAAGAGACATTAGACCAAGGGTTCTCAAACCTTTTTGGGCTGTGACCCCCAAAATAAACATATTTGAACTGGGGACCCCCACACTGACAAGGAATTGTAGGTATTACATTTAATGTGACTCGGTTCCACAGATACATATTGTGAAAATAGCAGATCTACATGCTCACAACGCCTCTCACTGTGAGGTGTTATGAGCATGTAGATCTGCTATTTTCACAATGTTCGCCTCTTGCTTACTTCATATTTGCCAGTTTGGCCACTTTGGTATTAAAACTTGGAAGTCCTTAAATTGACACTTTATAAATGTGCAGATACCCTGTATACACTTACAGTATGTAGGTTTGTTTACCGTTGAGTGAGACATTTTTCTTTACATTAAGCTAATCATCTGGGGACCCCACAAAATAATTTGGGGACCCCACTTGGTGTCCCGACCCCAAGTTTGAGAACCACTGCATTAGACGTTTCCCAAATTAGCAAAAATGGCAGATCTACATGCACAAGAAGGGCTACTAGTGCATGTAAGTGTGAGTGTTTACACTCATATATACGTAGTGTAGCTGTAGCCGCGCTACAACTCCGTTGTTTACATTCATATACACTGTAGTGTAGCTGTAGCCCTAGCTACCACTCCACTGGCGCTCCCACTAAGGTCCACAACCAGCATCCCTCAGAGAGCTCGCTGGACAGGTGAACGTAAACAATGCACACTGCGGTCCCATTTTATATGTCCACAGCACACAAACACACAGACGCAGAGAGTACAGGAGGGAGAGGGGGAGAGAGGGAGAGAAAAATAGATCATCTGTACAAATTTAAATACGGTTGATTTTTTTTTACAATTTGTCTCAAAGGTGAAAAACTCTGCTCAATATACTTTATTGATATTGAAGCAATATTCTAGCAATATTATTGCCAGTATAATAAGTTCCTATTTATCGGTATCACAATGAATGTGAATTATTCATAAGGCTTTAACAAAAGAATACTTGTTTTGTTCACGTAATTCTCTTAACATGAATGTTACATTATCATTACAATCGTAGTGGTTTTTCCAATTATTTGCTGGGCCACTTGCAATATCCTCACGGCCCACCAGTGGGCCCCGGTCGTGGCCCCACAGGTTGGGAACCGCCCGGTGTATATCACACACACACACACACACACACACACACACACACACACACACACACACACACACACACACACACACACACACACACACACACACACACACACACACACACACACACACACACACACACACACACACACGCACTTCGTCAGAGAAAGAAAAGGGAGAAAAGGGGAAGTGAGTGCTGTGAGAAGCGGAAAAGCTGAGAAATTCCATGTCGTCCTGTTCCAGCCCCTCTGCAAAGTGCTGAAGCATCAGCAATTACAGGCTGCAAGGGTCATGAATCTCTCTCTCTCTCTGTGTGTCTCTCTCTCTCTCTCTCTCTCTCTCTCTCTCTCTCTCTGTGTGTGTGTGTGTGTCTCTCTCTCTCTCTCTCTCTCTCTCTCTCTCTCTGTGTATGTCTCTCTCTCTCTCTCTCTCTCTCTCTCTCTCTCTCTCTCTCTCTCTCTCTCTCTCTCTCTGCAGTGGTCTGCTAGCTGCTCTGTGCTCTGTGTCAGACTGCAGAGCACACTGACTGCACACATACTGTATGGCCTCAGTCACCTGGCTAGCCACACCACCAGATCCGGAAGGTAACTAAGTACATTTACTCAAATACAATTTTGATTTCTTTTTTTTTACTACACTGTAGTATTTCCAATTTGCATAATTCTTTACTTCTACTCCACTACATCTCAGAGACAAATCTTGTATTTTTTGAATCCACTACAATTATTTGAGAACTTTTTAGATTTTGAATACTTATTGCAAAACATACATTAACCATTCAAACCTATACATACTTTGGCTATTTGAAAATAGTTGATCTTCAAGCTAGCGACGCGTTGCAAAGCACAAATCTATAGTTCCCCGGGGAGACAATGTTTCTCTTTTGGGTCTCGAGCTGAAAAGTTTGGGAACCACTGGTCTCTAATGCATAGCGTCACTGTCGGGCAGAATCCTTTCAAGTTTCAAATGTGTATGTTTTTTTTTCGTAAAGTAAAGCCCTGCTTCATCATACAAGACTGTCGTGATACAAAACGAGTGATAAAAGCCGATCTACAAGCACACAGCGCGTGTGCTTGTAGATCGGCTATCTCACTATTTTAACATTTTTAAAATGATAAATATAAAATGAACGGTTTTGGACATACAAGGTTTCCACCCGACAACGACGACATGCAACCAGGGGTCCTTCAAATGAAGAAGGTTGAAAAATCACTGCCTGAACACAATGGTCAACGGCCACCGTGTAGCATCTGTGTGAATCACACACACTTTGCATCTGGTCTTGTGTGGATGCAGGCAGGGGCGTCAATTGGGTATGGCAGGGGTATGCAACTGCCATACCCTGGGTCCAGGGGGGGAAATAAAAGTTACTTTTAAATATAAATCCATGAATGTCTCTGTCTATCTGTGCTGGTTATTATGTTGTTAAATTACAGTAAAATAACTACAAATGCAAAATTTAACAAAATGGTCACTTCAACAAGGTATTATAATTATATTCTCCACACTTGTATTCTCCCCATCTTGACAAAATGGTATATTCCCAGGTTCAGCAGGTCAGCAGCACAGGTGCAATGCATTATTGTTAATTGTGGCACGTTTGCTAACATGCCAAGTTTAGCTGCTCTTGAACAACCGTTCCAGGCTGCCATATCCAGCCCAAGAAACCGTAGAAACGGGGGGAAAAATAAAATGTACTTAAAATAAATGTATCATGCCTGTTGCTAAGGTATGGCAACATGACTGGTGTCTTGCACGCGCGCAAAGGTGCGCGTGCAAGACTCCAGTCATGTTGCCATACCTTAGCTTTTTCTGAACTGACGCCACTGGATGCAAGGTGTACAAGTACGTTGCCAGTGGAGAGAAAATATGCAAAGGAGCCATCTTCACAAACAGGTGAGTGAGGGAACCAGACACTGACACGCTGAAGCAGTAAATACAGTCGTGCGTGAGTGTGTGAGTTCGTGTCCGTACGTGTGCATGGCATGCACACGCAGCCGCGCACGTGTACAGTATGTGTATGTGTGCGTGCCGTGCGTACACCGAGATCCGACTGCAAAGTGCAGAACATATAATTAGCTGATCCGGTAGAAAGCGGAGATAGGCAGTCACTTAATTAAAATGATTAATTAAGGGCAATAAAAAATAACTTTTTCTTTCAAAACTGCTGTCTATAATTACAAGTGACTCCCTCTCCTCTCCCTGGCAGAAGGCTTCAATATCTGAGCGAGCGAGCGTATGTGTGTGTGTGTGTGTGTGTGTGTGTGTGTGTGTGTGTGTGTGTGTGTGTGTGTGTGTGTGTGTGTGTGAACGAGACAGAGAGAAGTCAGTGTCTCTGGCTCATTCAGCGTTAGGATCCTCGGCTAATGAGATTAGTCAATAATGGATTGAAAGCAAGCTGCCTCCCTTCCCAACACAATGGCCAGAGAGGCTGGGTGTGCGTGTGCACGTGTGTGCACGTGTGTGTACATGTTTCGCGATACTTGTGAGGGCCAAATGTCCCCACAAGCGTAGTAGAATTAGATAAATAGACATTATGAGGATAATTTTAAGAGAAATTGTGTGTTTTTTGTTTGTAGAAAGGTTTGGGGAGTTTAGAAATAAATTGGGGTTGGGGTTAGGGTTAAACATTTAAAACTTAGGTTTAGCACTTAGGGTTGGAGTCTGATAAACTGTACTGCAGGCTTCTTGCCAGTGTCATGCACCCAAAATTGCAGATCTACAAGCTCACGTGTCTTTCTTTGGCTTTACGGTTAAGGTTAAAATTGAAAAATAAACGCCATTCATAATATCAGTCTCCTAAAATGGTTGGGAGATATATAGAATATAGGCTATTATAGATATATAGTAAGTAACACAAACTTGTAATACAAACGTGTCTCTCTCTGTGTGTGTGTGTGTGTGTGTGTGTGTGTGTGTGTGTGTGTGTGTGTGTGTGTGTGTGTGTGTGTGTGTGTGCTTGCGTGCGCGTGAGTATGTGTGCTGTGCATGCATGGAGGCTTCCCTGTCAGTGACACAGCAGCACACATGTACACAAACATTTCCCACGTGCGCGCGCACACACACACACACACACACACACACACACACACACACGTCAGTGCACAGCGCTTGCAGCCAAACAACACGAGCCACCTCTTTAACATACAAATTGTGTTATAATATTGAATGCCATCTGTTTTGAGACGGTCCCGGCCAGATGACTGCAGATGATTCCTTGGGATTTAAATTCAAATTGGAGTCCATCTATGGCTCCACGGAGAGGGAAATGGAAGGTGTGGAACTGCGTGGGTCCTGCCTGGAGTGCTGGTGCGGGTGGGGGTGGGGGTGCGGATTGGGGTGGCTCTGATCAGTTTCATATGAATCACACACCCATGATGCACACAACGTTGTGTGCTTGTAGATCAGCTGTTTTCACTGCTTTTATGCGACGGCCTTGTATGATGAAGCAGGGCTTTACTTTGCGAAAGAACGTACACATTTGAAACTTGGAGATATAAGGTTTCCAACCGACAAAGACGATATAACTGTCGGCTGTTCTTTGCAGAGAAACTAGTTCAGGAAAAAACGGATCAAGTTTTAATTTCCCCAATAAGGTCCACCTCCTGCCAACAGCAACAGCAGCCCTGTTTCAAAGCAGGCCCAGACTGTTGAAGGAGACAACAGTCCACACCCCTGCTGTCCACGGGAAGTGTGCACCTCTTTGATCTGTGTGCACCGCTGGCAGTACAGTTGGATCTACGCTATAACAAAAGAAAAACACCAGAGATGATTCATATTATTCAATCGTGTAATTTCTGGACATCCAAACATCCACTCCCTTTACGCAACACAATCTGCTGCTCTGTTAACCACTTAAAGCCTATGTGCTTGAGCTTTCCGTTTTCCATGGGGGAAAGCCTTCCCTACAATAAGGATCCTGGTGGTTTCAGTGGTTAAGCCCTATTTTACACATAGTCGTCTGGCAGTGTTTATAGGCAGCAAAAATATATTGTCTACGAGTCTGTGAGCTTGTAGATCTGCTATTTCCGATTAGGGATGGGACGATATGAAAATTTCATATGACGATTATTGTGACTAAAGAAATCGTGATTTACGATATTATCGCGATAATCAAAATCCATTATCCTGGGGCGGAACATTTGTCAAAAAGAGCAGATCTTCGTTGTGAGCTTGTAGATCGGCTATTTTTTGGCAAAGACATTTGATAGAGAGTGAAAAAAGGAGGTAAAGGTACGTTTATTATAAGTACATTTTACCAATTATAGAGGGTTTAAGTGGTACCGGATATGCAGCTCTGCAAATAAAAGGTGAATTGATCCCAGTGCATGATGGAGGACGATATGACAATGAATTAAATCTCCACGATACGATTGTTTTTTTATCACGATAAACGATAATATCGCGTTTCGTCCCATCCCTATTTCCGATGCTATTATTGACCTATACTGAGCATGCGTGCGTGCGTGCGTGCGTGCGTGCGTGCGTGCGTGCGTGCGTGCGTGCGTGCGTGCGTGCGACGGGGGGTGGGCTGGGGGTCAGCGGCCATGCACCAGAAGGTCAGCCCTCTGGTAATTTGTTACGCTCCCCTCCATCACTGTCCAAACACCAAGGCATGGTATCAGCTAAACCAATTACTATCTGACATGAATCACACAGTATACTGGAGGTCCCCCCCCCCCCCCCCGCACCACCACTCCCTCGTTATTATTAGAAATGTCTTATTCCCTCTCGCAACGCAAAAAAGGCACCTTGTCGCGTCCCCCCACCCCCCCAAACCCCCCGATTCCCCCGAAGCGTCGCATTTAATGCTTATCAGCAGGCAGAGTGAGTCGTTCTACCTGCAACCAGCTCAATTCTGTGTGGGATTTTTGGAGCTGTGTGAAGCACAGGCTCCCTATACGTGGCCGTGTGGGTCTGTCTGTGTGTCTGTCTGTGTGTGTGTCTGTATGTAGCCTGAACTTCCTAAACTTCGGCACGCTACTAGTCCCACAGTTTTGCCACCACACACTCGCGCCATATGTCAAATCGACCGGCTTACTCGGGAATGGTGGGCTAGTAACTTGCTAAGAGAAAGGTTCAATAGTTTAATTGATATTAATTTATTAGTGAATTAATTTTTCCCATTGACTTATAATGGGAATCGCAAAAACTCACATTCAATTATTTGTCTCTCGCAAACCATAGGGGCTACAGTTTCAAGACTTGGAGAGGAGGTTCATAATGATTTCAAGGATTAAATAAAAAATAATTGTGTCATTTGGCCTCATGGTGGCGCTATAACAGCCCAGTTTACGTTTTGGCCTATAACTGTTGAACCGTAGGTCGGAAAATTAAAATTATTTTTACCCTGGATTCCCTGGGTCAAGACGCATCTCCCGATATAGGCCACGCCCATTTGCGCCAGGATAGATTTTCCGCCATTTTGAATTTTCTCCAAAACACACTTTTTGTTCCTTTTCCTACATATTTTCTTCAAATGTCTTAAAAACCGGTACACATGATCTATGAACCTATGCAATGAACATACTCAAGGGATATTGCGATAGTCCATTCCGTTCGTTCGTAACGGGCTTCCAAAGTTAGCGGGAGGGGCCCGTTTTGCAAACAATAGCCATAAATCACAAACAAAAGGTCCAGTCAACACTGAATTTCAACCACAGGTCGGGGGTGGCATACTCAACGAATCCCCAAAAGCATTTCCACTCTGCCTCATGGTGGCGCTATAACGGCCTACTTGTCTCGTAACTCTTGAACCGTAGGTCGAAAAATTAAAATTATTTTTTCCCTGGATTCCTTGGGTCAAGACGCATCTCCCCATATAGGCCACGCCCATTTGCGTCAGGATAGATTTTCCGCCATCTTGAATTTTCTCCAAAACACACTTTTTGCTCCTTTTCCTACATATTTTCGTCAAATGTCACAAAAATCGGTACACATGATCCTGGGTGACCAGAGAGGTGCCGTTGAGTCTAGCCTGCCCTGAGCATCAACTGCAATACACACACACACACACACACACACACACACACACACACACACACACACACACACACACACACACACACACACACACACACACACACACACACACACACACACACACACACAGCTCCACTTCACACAGGTGTGATTTTTTTTATAAAGGTAATTTAAACTATATTTAGACACGGAAATGAATTAACCTGTTAAGGCCTGAAAAATACCTAGAAATGTTTTCTAAATCCTACAAGTTTTCTGAAAAAAATAAAAGTCTGTTTCTATGATCGGTGGTTCTTAAAAGTTATTAATGTCAAGGAACCTTAGAAATACTGTATATGTATTCGACCCCCATCTCAAAATATTTTGTTCCAGGGACCCCCGCCCCAGAAGCAAAGATTTACAAAAGTTTGCTTTGAAGATATATATGTATTTAAAGATTTGCACAAAATATGTTCACTATTTTAAAAAAAATAGCAGATCTACAAGCTCGCACTCGGTGCCGCGCTGTGAGCTTGTATATCTGCTATTTTTCAATAGTTAAAGCATAAAATAATGGTTAAAGTGGTGAACAAAGATGTTGTTCCCGATCTTAATAGGTTAAGCATTTCTCTGTCTGTCATCTTTCTCTGTCTCTCTGGAAAAAGCATAAACGGCGGTCAAAACGGATAGCTTTTCCCCCTGCTTATTAGTATGCAGCTGGAATCCTCCAGGGTGGGGGGGGCGCCACGCTGTGGAGACAATCTGCATTTTGATTGGTGCGCGCGTGCATTCCGAGTTTCTGCCGCCGCTCTCTCTCATAGCCACTTAAAGGGGCACTTCACCCATTTTCCAAAACCTTTATCTTGGTGTAATTGGTCCTCCTCGTCTATTGATCGTTATTTCGATGGCACCGTTTCTGTCCGCTCGCACTGCGTCCTCATTCGTCGGTGGCCATTTATCTGTGGACAGTTCAGAAAGCATGCCTGCCAATGACATCATCCGTGGGGGATTCCTCGGCTTAATAGAGAAATTACAGCCTCTTCTCTTTCTGGAATGTTAGCATGCTGAAATAGAGGCCTTTGTAACATAACAGGCGGCAGTGGCTCAGAGGTAGAGAAACCGTCATTAGAACACGGTCGGAGTGTTCCCGAAAGGGTTCCCAGTTCGATCCCAGGCTCCCCCAGAGTTAGTGTCGAAGAGTTCTTTGAGCAAGACTATGAACCCCTAAGTTGCTCCCGGTGAGCATGTTGGTGCCTTGCATTTTTTCCTCCGCCGTCGGTGTATGAATGTGTGTGTAAATGGTTGTATGTATGTGCACAATCTCTGTAAAGCGCCTTGGATAAAGGCACTACAGTAGACCTATATAAATGCACCATTTAGCATTTAACATTGAAAATCCTGTTTGAAATAAATTAAAAAAAACCTGCCTACTGGTAGGTAGGCATGGTTCCTGAAGGGTCCACAGGCCTCCTCAGAGATTTACCGGCTCACAACACCTGTCGACAATGTTTGCCAACATAACATTTTAACAAATCTTAAAACGTGGAAAGAAAATGTTTTCGCCTATAACAACATGCCTAAAACAGGGACACCATGCAGGCTGCAAAAAAAAGGTGAATCCTTGGGAAATGTCACGTACAGTACAGAGTAATAATAAGCACACATACTGTATTCACCTCAACAGCGCTGCAGACAATAATACATGAGAGTACAGGCAACCCTGAGTGCGTGATTCATCTCATTTCATTAAAAGCTGCCAGCGTGTGGACACAACATACTGATAGGAAACTGATGGTTTGTTTACAACCGCTATACCATGTTTGGCCAACATGGAAATGCCAGCATTAATAAAGCTCTCGGAGAGGGAGACAGAGAGAGAGAGATTTGTACCACCTCACCATTATAGGAGCCACTTCGTACCTCTCTCTAAGATCAGAGATTTTCCATTTTTTGGAATTTCAAGGAACCCCCCCTAGTTTGGTATGTATTAGAACCACACAGATCCCAAATTTGATACAATGTTTTTTTAATATATCATTTTTATCCCACGATTTTGTAACCCATTTTTCACCCAGTGCCAACTGACTATGTAATCCTGGGCTCTGCTCTCCCTCTGCCGTGCCTGGGGAGACAATGGACTGACCTCATGCTTCCTTCTATGCATGAGTAGTCCAAGTTGCTTCTTATCACCTGACAGTGGGGATTTCCCCAGTTTGGACGTAACGCGTGGAAGGAACACGTTATTCCAACCAGTTCCTTCCTTTCCCCTCCATCAGGCGCCCCGGCTGGCCAGGGGGAGGCATTATAGAGACCAGGATTACTGCATGTTTTTGTGAGGGTACCTACCCTAGGAGCCACAGGAAGAACATGCAAACTCTACATAGAAGGGCCCTTTCGCCAACCCCACCTAGGGTGTGGGCACTGATGATGCGGAGGGAGGAACACGCCCACAGCGTCCCCCGGCGGGAATAGAACCCAGGACCTTCTAGCTGTGAGGCGACAGCGATAACCACTTCGCCACCCATTTCAAAAGATATCTCTGGGATCCCCAAAAAACTACACTGTAAAATCCTCCAGTGTTTGTTTAACTCTGAGAGTGTACAAGTGGAACCAAAAGGACCCCCGGTCCGTTTGGTTCCACTTGTACACTCTCAGAGTTACAGACACAGGGTGAAGCATCCTTTTTATCGACACCCCCTGGTCCCCCCCGAGCCAGACGTTGAGAACCCCCACCCCCCCCATTCCCCCCCACTCTGGCCTCCCAGCCCCGGCTTCAGCCTCTGATGGCGGTAACCATGGCAACTGCCTTCATTCACCACTTGCAAATAATGAAGACAATGTGTTTTCCATTTAGATGAGGAGCTTTTTTTTTCTCCCCCCTTTCTCTTTCTGTTGAAGGAAGCGATACGGAGCGTCCATCTTAACTGTTTCATTAACCTGATTAAACCGGGAACGCATTATTACCTTATACACATTTTTCAGTTTTTCAAAAATAGCAGATCTACAAGCTCACAGCGCGGCACGAGTGCCGCGCTGCGAGCTTGTGGGATCTGCTGTTTTTGAAAAACGGTGAAAGACGTGTGCAAGTCTTTGAATATTGTTTGACCCGATTCTATGCATGTCTTCTAAATCCTTCTTCTAAATCAGTGGTTCTCAAACCTTTTCATGTCAAGGACCCCCAAAATTACATGTATTTGGCCGCAGGCCCCTGAACTCAAAATATGTTGTTCCAGGGACCCCCTAGAGAAGCAAATATTTGAGTTACAAATGTTCGCTTTTAAAAAGATATATTCAAAGATTTGCTAAACATTTCAAGATTTTTCAAAAAATATTTTTCAATAGCTAAAGAATAAGATAATTCCAGGTGTTAACGGGTTAAGATAGAGAGAGTCTCGGCGGTGGCGTTTCCTTCTGACGCCGTTCTCACTGTATTCAAACATTGTCATGATGTCAAGGACCTCCAGAACTGGTTATGTTCCTTGGCCATTATCAATAACATATCCATAACATAACATGTATAATTCCTCGTTCTCTCTTTCAAGATTTTTCAAAGACGTTTCACAATTTAATAGGGTTAAAGTGGTTAAAGTGTCAATAAGCTGACTGTGATGCTGTAACTAATCTGGCTGGGGACCCCCTGGAACCCCTGCAAAAGGACCCCTGGGGGGAGGGGAGGGGAGGGGAGGGGGGGGGGGGACAATACCTTGAATTGAACATGAGTCAGTGTGAAGTTGCGTAATCCAATATTGTTTTCAATAAGCAATGTTTTATTATTATTATTTTTATTACTATTATTCCTCTTGTTCTAGTTGGTCTCTGAAGATATTACCTCAAGCTACACATCTACTATCTTGATCGCACAACAAAGGGGATTATCCACATCCACAACTAGTGCACTGTACCTACAGTGGTAAAAAAAAAAAGAATGTTTAAATGCAATTCATATCCTGACCACACAATCATAAAGACACAGTGGCATCTACACACTCCATCACACATCACATACTGTATTTTTTGTGTTCAATCTGTGTTTTTAGATATTTTAGTATTTCAGCATGCTACAAAGCATCATATGATGCATTTTGCATCATATGATGCATCATATGATGCAATATCATGCTAAAAGCATCATATGATGCTTTGTAGCATGCTGAAACACTAAAATATCTAAAAACACAGATTGAACACAAAAAATAACTCAGGATTGTGTTGATCGTGTCCCAAACAACAATAAAATAATATCTGGTTGTCCCAGAGGTGAAATGGTCCTTTAAACCACTAGACTTTGTTGATCTGCTCATTTTCGCCAAATGTTTGCCATTTTTGGAGGGGCCATATGTACTCCCATTATTACATGGATGGGACACTACACTAGGGTTCATTTTAAACACATAACCCACACAGGCACCTGACACTTCACAAACTAAGACTGCACACACAATCATATCGTCACTGTCAGGTAAAAGCCTTGTATCTCCAAGTTTCAAATGTGCACGTTTTTTCGTGAAGTAATAAAGCCCTGCCGCCTTCGACTCACCCGATTTGACAGAGGGGGAAAACCGGAGAATTGATCTGCTCCAGCATAAACGCAAGGTCTGCGCGGGACACAGAAAGCTGCGCAAGACCATAAATCCATGCCATTCTCATTGAAATGCATTGGTGGAATCCACTGTCATAGGTAGAATATTTTTACGGTGTGACCGACCGTGCCCCTTAGGCTATTTCCAAATAGCCAAAGTATAAAACAGGGCTTACGTGGTTAATGAATGTTAATAACCAGAACATGCAAAGTGACCAAGTAACTAAAGCTGTCAAAAAACTTTAAAAAGTACATAATTATGTTCTGAAACAGTATGTTGTGGAGTAGAACTTTCACAGGATGGAAAATGAATACTCAAGTAAAGTGCTGTACTTACTTACACTTCCAATATCGCGTGCACGCATGCAGTCAGTGGTGTACTTTTGGTACTTTATTCATTTTGATACCAGATACTTTTGTACTTTTACACAAGTAAACATTGAATTCCTTACTTTTACTCGTAACAGTATTTATTTACATTAACACATTTACACTGCAGTATTGATAGTTTAAAACCAGTAAGACTTCCTAATCTGGAGATAAAACGACCGTCAGGTCACATGAACAGATCCATGTTGATGACATGACTATAGATATACTGGGTACTAGGGCATTCACGAATAGTGATTTTTACTATTCGAATTATTCGACCTCAAAGTATTCGAATAGTCGAATATTCAACAGGACTGGCCAAACTGGCCAAACTGTCAAATATTAAGTAAGCAAGAGGCGGACATTGTGAAAATAGCAGATCTACATGCTCACAACGCCTCGCATTGCGAGGCGTTGTGAGCATGTAGATCTGCTATTTTCACAATATTTATCTGCGGAACCGAGTGCTTGTCAGGGTGGGGGTCCCCAGTTCAAATATGTTTATTCTGGGGTCACGGCCTAAAAAGGTTTGAGAACCCCTGGTATAGAGCATTAACAAATTCATCCACCAGGGGCATTGACAACTCATTCTTATGACTTCCTATCTAGCCAAGCTTTATAAACTATATATTTTTTAAAGAGAAAACAGTCAAAATAAAAAATAAAATAAGTGAATATTCGACTTCAGTGAACAACGTCGAATAGTGACTTTGATATTCGAATATTCGAATATTTGGTGAATGCCCTACTGGGTACCGCGTTGTGTGATTTTAGGGCAAAAAAGTAAAAAAAAAGAATGTGAATAATTTCTACCACCACTGCATGCAGCACAAACGGAAAGAATGGAGGCAGTGAGAGCAAGAGGACGGAATCTACGGGGTCTCCTTTCCACTGTTTACAGAGCCCAGAGAGTGAAAAGTCCCTGCAAAGCGGCACTAGGCAGCTTTCCAGGACAAAATTAATTCAAGGAGGTTTTTTACAAATCACCAGACAGGAAACATGGTGTTGTTCCTAGCTTCCACTCTGCTCCACAGCCCAGTAAACATTCGCTTTAGTTTGTTGTGCCGTTGGCTCCACGAGGAAAAAAAAGCACACAGAAGAAAAAAGCCCAGGCAGTTTTACGCCTGATTCCTTGATGACAAGAGTTTGTCTTTGGCAAAATGGGTACGAGTTTTCTCTACACAGTGTAGATGGTAGAAAAACCTTGTGTTTCTTTTTAGCACAAAAGCCTATCGCTGCGGTCGGGGAGAAACCTTGCTTGATGTCGTACAGAAATAGTGAAAATCGACCTACAAGCTCACAACAACACATTGCATCGTGAACACTGTCAAGTTAAAGTTAAAGTGATTATGTCTGGGTTTTTATGAATCTTGAACCAATCTAAAGTATTAACAAGAGTTTGTGGCTAAATAACAAGGTTTCTTTCCGTTTTGCTTTGCAAATTCTTATGGAGTATGGAGCTTATTTTTGCGGAAACACGCAAATGGCCATTCCCATTGAAAAGCAGAATCCACCTTCATATGTAGATTTAAACTTTGAAATCAGAGAAGTAGCAAGAATACTGTAGCTGATCTACAAGATCAATGTTCTGCCAATCCACTGGAAATCTAGTGGCAGGACACCATTTCCTAAAAAGTAACAGCCTTGGACATACAAGGTTTTCACCCCACAGCGACGCTACAAAAGGTTATTGACTGTGGGACCGCCGTCAATAGAATTCATAAGGTGTATATCTCTATCTTCAGTCCTGCCATAGAACCCTGTGAACCTACAGTCTGGGGACTGTGTTCTCCTCCTCACACATCCATCCAGACACTCGTCAACCTCCCCGACAACACAACAGTAACCTTTAAGAAAACACACAGCGATGGCAACACAGCCACCCAGTACCACTTCACAGCAGGCCGTGTTGCAACAGCAACAGCAACAAGAAAAGGGACGCATGCAGCGCGGCTCCAGTGCTCGCTGTGCACACAGATTGATATCACTGTTGTCAAGGCTGAAACCTCGTACCTCCATCATGTCGACCTTTTATGTTTTCTTTGGCAAGATCATGCCACGCAAAACAAGCACCAAGATAAAGGAGAGGGGAAAAAAGGGCTGACAAGTTGCACCGTAAATCTGCAATTTTTTGCTCTTTTTGACACATTTTGATAGTATTAGCCTATAAATATTGAACCGAGGGAAAGTATTAACAAGAGCTTGTGAGAAAACAACGAGTACATTTTGATCCATTGGTACCTTGGTTCTCAAGGTGGGGTCCGGGGGTTCCCAGGGGTACAGCAAAGTTTGTTGATATAGCGTCACAATCTTTTTAACCACTTATTTAACCACCTTTTTTTTTACACAAATCCTCTCTTTTGGGGGTCCCTGACACAAAAAACAAAAATAATCAGAGAGCAAGATGTTTGGTGTAGAGGGTAAAAAGAGCAGACTAAGTACAGAGTGAAAGGTCAAGTTTATTAAGTATTGACGGTTCAAATATCTGAAAACACATATTGACATGAATCCAAAACACACTGCTGATTGTGCTGTCAAACATTGAAACTATATGGAATCTATGATAAGGTTGTGGGGGTCCCTGCTTCATCTCTCCCTCAACTAAGGGGTCCTTGGCCTGAAAACGTTGAAGACCCCTGACATACAGTATATTTCGGGGGGGTCCTTGACATGAAAAGGTGTTTGAGAACCACTTCCTTAACAGAAAAAGTAACAGTTTTTTGGACATACAATGTTTCCAGCCGACAGCAGCGATACACACATGAGATAAACATTCTCATGACTCCTGAATCACGCTCAGCGTGACGCACTTTGCTGCGCGCAATCTCTCTCTCCAGCACGCCCCGACTGCAGAGCCCAGAGCCATGGCTGAGCCGCTCCCATGATATCTACCGGTACCTGAGTTTGTTCTTTAAGAAAAATAAACAAACGAACACCTGAGCAACCAACGTTTGCAACAAGAGGAACGCATCTATGTCGCGCTAGACTTGAACCACTTGAACCATTATTTTATGCTTTAAATATAAAAAAATAGCAGATCTACAAGCTTGCAGCGCTGCACTCGGTGCCACGCTGTGAGCTTGTATATCTGCTATTTTTCAATAGTTAAAGCATAAAATAATAGTAGGTTTTGCTAAGCTAATCTAACACTACAAAGTAACTATAGTAACTAAAGTACATATAGTACAAAAAAAGATTAATATTTGCCACATTTGAGCTGTGGTGGAGTAAAAGTGTTTAAGTATTGAAACACACAGCAAAAGTACAACAACATTGCACTTTAATTACAGTACTTGAGTAAATATAATTAGTAACTTTCCAACACTACTTCCTGTGAGCCAGGAGCCAGTGGTGTAGCAGTCTCAACGATGGCGTTGCAGGATTATGGCTAGATTAGATTTACAATGTTCCCGCAGCTGAAAACCTGAGCAGTGCATTTCCTGGAAGGCTGCGAAAGGTAGAAAATCCAATTGAGCTCATAGTCAGTCATTACATGCTGATTGTCAGGAGTAAGCACTGGGGATCGACTCATAGGATCTTCCCAAGGGCCGATACCGATTATTAGTGATCAAGGACAACAATATGCATTTTGGTGTCACAATTTACAATAACATAAACTTACAGTAACAAAAATAAATATATTTTTTGCAAATCTTTGAATATATATATTTTTAAAGCGAACATTTGTAACTCAATTATTTGCTTCTGGGGGGTCCCTGATACATAATATATTAAGATGGGGGTCGGTGGTCAAATACATATAATTCTAGGGGTCCTTGAGATGAAAAAGTTTGAGAACCACTGATCATAGAAACATGCGTTTTTCATTTATAGAATAGGGTCAAAATATTTAAAAACTTGCACAAATTTCCAAGACTTTTCAAAAAATAGCAGATCTACAAGCCCACGCTGTGAGCTTGTAAATCTGCTATTTTGTAATGGTTAAAGCATAAAATAATGGTTGAAGTTGTTCAAATCTAGAGTTCCACAGAAGCAGTCCAGGTCTAAATGGGTTAAGAATATTTGTCATCTTCAAAAAACCTTATTGCAGGGAGCTCCTACATCAGTACTGTACTGTATCAGCAAAATTAACTGAATCTTTTAATAAATCAATAAAACATATGCCAAAATCGCTCCTCACATGTTTTGTTGTGTCAAATGCAGCATTATAATTAGAAAAAATAAAGTGCTTGGAGCTCCATCCCGCTTTTTCTTTTCTTTTAGCTCATAGCCAGTCATTACATGCTGATTGTTAGGAGTAAGCACCAGGACTTTTCCTTTTATCTGTTCTTTTATGGAGAGCTGTTCTAATTGGTTATACTGAAGCTCAATACGCCGCATGTAATTTTAATGAGACATGTCTTCCTGACAGAGAAGAAATGGTGGCATGACTGATGATGCATTACATCTCAATTTGGCTTTTTTTTTTTTTTTTTTTATGTCTTTTCATGCACAATCTTTTTTATCTTTCGGTGCGCTCACAAATATAATATTGAATTAGCTTCTACCCATTCGTGATTTTATATGGCACTAAATCAGTGATTCTAAAATATAAAAGAAAGGATTCCATAATTCTGTGAGTGTAGTGTACAAATGGAACCAAATGGACCCGTAAGAGAACCTTGTAGAGCCATAAGGGTCCATTTGCACACTCTCAGAGTTATAGATCTATTAGGAGAGTGGTTTTCAACCTGTGGGTCGGGACCCCCAGGGGGGTCCCCAAATGATTTTGGGGAGTCTCCAGAGGATTAACTTAATGTGCTAAATTGTTTTCTCACTCAACAGTAAACAAACCAACATAAAGTATATAGAGGGTATCTGCACATTTCTGTGTTCTGTGTACAAGTGACAATTTAAGGACTTTTTAATACCTCCAAAATAAAAAATTAAACATTGGCCAAATTGTCAAATATTAGAGGCAGAAATTGTGAAAATAGCTGATCTACATGCTCACAAAGGCGTTGTGAGCATGTAGATCTGCTATTTCCCCAATAGAACCGTGTTATACAACTCTTACAACTCCAAGTGCTTGTTAGGGTCGGGGGTCCCCAGTTCAACTATGATTATTTTGGGGGTCGTGGCCTGAAAAGGTAGAGAACCACTGTTATTAGGGTACACTTGGCACCCCGTCAAGGAACCCTGAGGCTCTCTGGACCCCACTTTGAGAACAACTGCACGGTGCACTAAAGACTAAATGAAGGAGTCACTAGAGAAATCAGCTCTCCTAATGAGGGACATGGTGCTTTTTAGGATAACCCTGAGCCCACCCTTTTAGACACATAAAAAAGACACTTAATCTTAACGCCAGATGACATTTTAAGTCATTAAATGTGTTACCTTGTATAGCGTCTTTTTTTTTATTATGTAGTCTTATTCAATAGAAGACTTAAACGCATCTTACAAGTTCACTGTTACCTTTCAAAGTCACTGCTTTACACTGCATGTGCACACACACATGCGCGCGCACAGACACACACGCACTCACATACACACAGAACACACCTGCACAGACGCAGTTAAAGCACTTTGGCGAGTGTGACACAAGAGGACACTCTATGACTAAAGGTTAAAGAAAACACAAAAGTGGAGACTGCAGGAGAATTTTGATTAATGTACGCACGCACGCGCACACACACACACAGATTTGTGTTACCATACTCGTGAGGACATCAAACCTTTAAGACGGCACAGATAATAGCCGATCTACAAGCTCGAAGAGCTTGAAGATCAGCTATTTTTTTGGTGCCCCATCGCTGCACAGTAAGCAAGTTATTAAGTAGTGTTGGGTAGACTTGTTGTCGGTGGTAATACCCTTTTCAATGCTCTAGTCCAGTGGTTCTCAACCTTTTCAGGCCACAACCCCCAAAATGATCATACAGTATTTTAACTGGGGACCCCCCACCCTGACGAGCACTAAGAGTTGAGGAATTACATTTTGTATAACACAGTTCTATTGTGAAATAGCCGATCTACATGCTCACATTAGATCGGCTATTTTCACAATTTCTGCCTCTAGTACAATTGTTAATTTGTCATTTCAGATGTGTTAAATTGTCACTTTAGAAATGTGCATATATACCCTCTATACACTTAACCTTTATGTTGGTCTGTTTACTGTTGAGAGAGAAACCAATGTTGCACATTAAGTAAATCATTTGGGGACCCACCCCTGAGAACCACTGCGTCCAGACCCAGTCCAGACCCCTGTGGGTTGGATTGCTGAGGTCGAGCGCAAACACCTTCCTCCCACTACTTACTGCGAGACTTACATTACCCCACCCACACCACCATGCTCATAGGCGGAATTGACAGACGACGGCCCCACAACTTGATCAACTTGATCACCACCAATGGGGATCCTGTCTGTCTGTCTGTCTGTCTGTCTGTCTGTCTGTCTGTCTGTCTGTCTGTCTGTCTGTCTGTCTGTCTGTCTGTCTGTCTGTCTGTCTGTCTGTCTGTCTGTCTGACTGACTGACCAGCTCAGTGGCCTTGTGGTTAGAGTGTCCGCCCTGAGACTGGGAGGTTGGGGGTTCAATTCCCCGGCCGGGTCATACCAAAGACTATAAAAATGGGACCCGATGCCTCCCTGCTTGGCACTCAGCATCAAGGGTTGGATTGGGGGGGTTGATCACCACCAATGGGGGTCCAGGGACTACAGATGAAAATTAGCCCACGGCGGGCTAACTCTGGCTCATTTACATTGAAGTGAAAACTGACATGTCCATTAATGAGCACGGTCCCTGTCAAATAAACAGATCTTAACTCTTAACAACTGAACCCATGACCTTGTGGTCCAAAAGTTGAGTGCTCTACTGACTGAACTACCTGCACACGTCACCGGCACAATAATGAAAACTCAAACCCCAACCCCTAAACCTAGCCTCTGATTGTCTGATCCCAACCCTGCATATAGAGGAAAGTCCTTTTGCACACAGATACCTGACGTTGTAGCCTAATAAACTACTCCTGTGAAGTGAAGACAGGGTGTGGGACTTCCATTTTTTTCTAAATCCTAAGCCCAACACCAACCCGAATCTAAAACCATTTTATTTAACCAGAACACATCCATTTCACTTGTAAGGACCAGGAAAACCGTCCTCACAATGTCTATTGCTCCAATTTTGCTATACTTGTGGGAACACTTGGCCATCACGAGTTTAATACACCCACACGTTTACACACACACCACGCTCTCTCCCATCCCACCCTCAGTAAGGGGGAGAAAGCTGCTGCCATCCTCACAGAGACCACCAGGTGTGACCTATTCATTATTTACCAACAGAGACAGGCTGAGCGCTGCGTACAGCCCTGCCTTTGTGGCGGCGGTGTCACCGTCAGATGAGATAGGGCACCTTTGTGGATAGACATCTTTGTTCAGCGTACGTCCTCCTCCTGCCTGTCTGTCTCTAGCTCTGTGCTGCATCTCAATCGAACGGGAGCAGGAGGCAAAGATGTTGTACTTGTTTGTTTTTATTTTGTGTAAATGCTTGTCCTACGATGAGTAGAAATTGAGAGTGGAGGTGGAGTGGGCGGCATCATGAAAGGACATTTCTTCTGAATCCAAATGCAAGGTGGAGTTATATTTTTAAGGTTCTCAAATGTTTTAATTTGAAGTTATGAATTAGGCCACAAACCCCCACTAATCAAATTTAACTAAATGAACACTGAGAATTTCACAGTAAAGATCAGTTTCCTCTCTGCGACCGTGGAGTCCGTTCTCCTCCACGGCTGTGAATGCTGGACACTAACGCAAGCCCTACAGAAGTCCCTGGACGGGTGCTACACCAGAATGTTACGTGTGGTACATGACGTCATGAACATCAACCAAGACAAGCACATTACCAACAAGCGTCAATCAGAGAGCATCAGAGAAGATAACAGTCAGGAGGATGAGACCAGCCGGCCACTGCCACCGACACCAAGAACTCCCTGCCAAAAAGCTTATGTACTGTGGGAACCAACACACGGGCATGGATGACACCTACCTACGTGGACGTACTGAAGAGGGATGCTGGTGCAGAGAGCGCAAAGGAGCTGGCCAGATGTATGGAGAACCGAGATGACTGGAGACGCCGCTGGAGGGCTCGTCTGAGGACGACATAGAGAGAGAGAGATAAAGATTATTATTATTATTTTCTTTTTTCAAATGTACACTCTCAGAGTTACAGACCCGCAAGAGTCCAGTCCCGCTGAGAAGCAGTGGTTATGAGTGTTAGTGTGTGAAGGAGATGATTTTGCGGGGTCCCCAGATGATTAACTTAATGTGCAACATTGTTTTCTCTCTCAACAGTAAAACAAACCAACATAAAGTTTAAGTGTATAGAGGGTATATGTACATTTCTAAAGTGGCAAACTCTAAAATGACAAATAAAACATTGGCCAAATTGTCAAATATTATAGGCAAAACATTTGAAAATAGCCGATCTACATCGCGAGGCGTTGTGAGGATGTAATGCCTCAACTCTTAGTGCTCGTCAGGTGGTGGGAGGGTCCACAGTTAAAATATGATTATTTTGTGGGTCGCGGCCTGAAAAGGTTGAGAACCACTTCCGTAAGAGTCCAGTCCCGCTGAGAAACAGTGGTTATGAGTTTCATTTCTTCTCGTAACACCCTAATGACTTTACAGTTCCATCCTCACCCAGCCCCCCACAACTTATTACCATATAAACACCTGTGTTATCAAAGCACCGCAAACAATTTCCTGGACAATTTAACAAAGATGCAACCGTTGATTTGATATGAGCGTGCACAAGCACTGTGTGTGTGTTTCCGTGCGCGTGTGTGCACACGCGCAACTTGATAAATCTATTCTGTGTGTACCTTTTTTTATATTCATTCCACACCAACCAAAACATGGCTTTTGCTGGCCACTTTTCAAACCCATTTGCAGGGGGAAAATACCTTAAATGGAGCCTGTTTTTTGGATGTGGTGGGGGGTGGCGTGCGGGTGGGGGAGGCGAGGGGGACAAACCATGTGTGTGCGTGTGCGTGTGCGTGCGTGTGTGAACAGAGTGTTCAGCATTCACCATTATGCTTCATGCGATCTGGATCAAAACCCTGGCTGGCTGCAGGGACTAACACACAAACGGAACACTTGCATAACATAAGAGCTCTGACGTTGGCCTGCAGAACTGACCCCCCCCTCCCCCCTCCCCTCCCTCCCTCCAGGGGCGTCACTTGGGTATGGCAGGGGTATGCAGCGCTATTTTTATGCTATTTTCACAATAGAACCGTGTTATACAAAATGTAATGCATCTTTTCCATGAGGACTCCCATCTTTGCCATACCCTATCTTTTGCTGAACTGACGCCACTAGGGTGACCAGATCCAAACTGTTCATTTGAGGGACAGAAGTACCACTTGCAATGTGTGGGACAATGTGGGACGGGCAGGCAGGGAGTTAATAGCAAATTATTACTTAAGTTGCTAATAAATGCTTATGCTTGTTAGCTGTCTTAAAACATATCTTGCAGGTAAAAGAGACAATGAGAGATTTACATTACAATGGAATGCTCTATAACATATTAATATAGTAGTCCAGTGTGGTCCAGTCTAGCTTGCTGTGAGCTCATGTTAAAGAGCTTCAGCAACAATCAGCGCACCTATATCAACACCTGCCAGTCACAATGTGGGACAGAGTCTCAATTTGGGGGACGCCTGAGAAGTCATGGAAATGTGGGACTGTCCCTCGCAAAGGGGGACATCTGGTCACCCTAGACGCCGCGCACCCACACACACACACACACACACACACACACACACACACACACACACACACACACACACACACACACACACACACACACACACACACACACACACACACACACACACACACACACACACACACACACACACATTTGTATTATTATACTTTTGAGGATATCAACGCTTTAGGACGGCGATTGTATTCACGCAAAGTATAAATCAGGCATAACTTAAGCCTAGAGAGAAGTATAACTGCAACAAAGCAGAAAGCCTGCAACACTTTACGGTGCACGGCTCAATAATATCATGAAACAATGCCAGGACACTCAGAAATCAACATCGGCTGGACGAACCAAAGCCCAAGGCTATGACAAAACAGGGTTAAAAACTCTACCCTGTACGCTGCAGTTAGACTTTATAGACCAGGGGTTCCCAAACCTTTTTGGCTCGGGGCACCCCTATAAATATTATTTTCATCTGAGCTACCCCTACATTATTATATTCCTGATTTTCACTCCCAGCACCTTATATTTATAGCATATTTTAGCGATTATGTTGCGAGAAAAGCGAGATAATAGCCATTTTGGTTAGAACTGACTGAAAATAACTTTGTACTTCAAGTTTAAAATGATACTAAATATATTTTTGTCCAAATACATTTCAAATATTATCAAATGATCTCGCGGGACCCCTGGACTGCCGTCGCGGTACCCCATGGTGCCACGTCACCCACTTGAAAACCACTGTTATAGACACACAAAAATATGGTCACCGTGAACTGATACATGTTTTTTACTTCACTGCTGTCCTGGAATATTTTATACATTGCTTGTTATATAGTGCATATCTTTATTGTCGTATTTTGCAAAGTTCTGCAAATGTTCAGTGGGGCCCTGGCTCCACTGCAAGCATGAATAAAAAATTTAAAAAAGAAGCCAACACACATTAAAGGGGAAGACCACCCATTTTCAATTTTGAAATATGTCATTGATATACCTTAAAGAAGTTGTGTGGAAATAGAAAAAAAGTTCCCCCTCTTCTGTGTTGCCTACAACTGGAGGATTGATTTTGGGGTTTGCATTGTAAAGTCCAGAATGATGACATCACACTCTGGACTTTACAATACAAACCCCAAAATCAATCTTCCAGTTCTAGGCAACACAGAAGGGGGGGAACTTTTTTTCTATTTCCACACAACTCCTCTAAGGTATATTAATGACATATTTCAATATTGAAAATGGGTGGTCTTCCCCTTTAAGGACCATCCTTTTCACATGGTTTATTTACCTCTCTGGACAGAGGACAACGGACGTTCGCGTTTTGACCCCCAAAAAAATTAACCGTGTCCATTGTCCTCTGCTCTGTCCAGAGACCTACATAAACCATGTGAAAAGGATATTCCTTGTGTGCTGCATGGCACCTAACCCCAAAGTGCCTAATACTATAACCACAACAAGTGGCCCTCACATGTATAGCAAGCAAGCAAGCACGCGCGCACGCACGCACGCACGCACGCACGCACGCACGCACGCACGCACGCACGCACGCACAAGTCTCTCTCTCTCTCTCTCTCTCTCTCTCTCTCTCTCTCTCTCTCTCTCACTCTCTCTCTCTCTGACCCTCCTCTCATTCTGTCCCCCTGCCCCTACTCTGACTTCTTCAAGTCTACTTTCTTGCAGCCGGGCTGTAACAACCCTCCCTTTCCTCTCCCTCTCTCTCTGACTCTCACTCTCAGCCACAGGCACCGGACTGTTCTCTTGTACTTTACTTGCCCTTGTCGCATCTCAGAGGCAAAATGTTAATATACTTTTTACTCCACTATGAGTATTTGACAGCTTTTATTTACTAGTTACTTGCTCTAGACAATTTAGATTATATGCAGTACATGAATCAACTAACCTCTATTTTACACTGTGCCTATCTCTGAGGTTGTAAATCAGCTTTAAAAAAAAAAGCAAACAGAAAGTGAGAATAGTAGTTCTTCCAGCACCACTGACTGACCCGACCCTCCCTTCCTCTCCCTGCCTCTCATACCACAGGCAGCGGATTGTTCACTTTGGAGGCTTGGCAAGAGGGCTGTGGATGGGAAAAGTGCAGGGGAGGGCAACTAACGCTTCCTGACTCCCACACCCACCCCGAACCAGACAGTTAACCTTCATCAGGGGTGGGGTGGGTGGGTGCATGGGTGTGTGTGTGTGTGTGGAGGTGGGTTGGGGGTGGGGTGTGGGTGCACACAATGGCTCCTGGTGAGTGCAGCCGTCACTGTGTATGTACGGGAGCAAGGAAGGCCGTCACTGGCAGCCCATGTTCTAGGGATGGGACAATATGAATATGAATACGATATCGCAATAATCAAAATATCCCCAACATCCATTATCCTGGGGCGGAACATTTGCCAAAAAATAGCAGATCTACAAGCTCACAACGTGTCGCAACGCGACGCGTTGTGACTTGTGAGCTTGTAGATCGTCTATTTTTTGGCAAAGAGATTTGGTTGAAAGTGAAAAAAAGGCTGTATCAAGTACTTTATTTCCGGGTCTGTTTGACCAATTATAGAGGGTTTAAAATGGTACCGGAAATAGTCGGAATAGGCGGAAATCTACAGATCTGACAGATGTAACTATTTTTCAAAAAAAACATGCCTCTCGATTGTTCGATTAATCAAAAAGGTAATCGACAGAAAAAACGCTAATAAAATAACCAATAATAGTTGCAGTGGTCCTCCCAGCTGGCAAAGTGATATTGAGTACATCTGACCAATGCAACTCCCATAACAAACACCATGACCTCACCCAGCACCCACCACAGTGCAACAACATAAAAGGCCAATCCATCCCGCTGTGAACGTCGTGACACAGAGATAAGGTGTGAGTGGGGGACGCAATGATATGCCATCTGAAGAGATAACACAGAACAAGGGGGTCTTTTGCCAAAAAATAAGTAATTGCAGTCAATGGAGAGAGAGGGAATATTATGGAGAGAAATGGATTCTCGCTCCCTCTCTCTCGCCCCTTTTCATCGACAGAAAAAAACAAGCATGAACAAGGGTAGCCTAGGAGAAAATAAAGCATTGATTTTGCACACTGCCCTCTCTCTCTCTCCGGCAAGAGAGGACTGGGCGATCGATAGGCTCAAGTAATACTCTGCGCAAGTTTAATGCTTGAGCTGTACATCAGACGCAGACGAGTGCTTTTGTCTGGAAATTATTCCGTTTTTTTATTACGGCCCCGGCCGGGGCCCTCCTAGCTGGATTTTTTTAATGCCAAAACAAAAGGCACGACTCGTTCCTCCTCCCCTCTCGCACTGAAACTCGAGCCCGGGCCGCCACCACCTAATGCGAGGACAAACTAGCCTGTATAGCGGACGTGCTAACGGGTTATTGAAGGCGTCTGGCGGTGCAAGTGGAACACGCCGTGGTCAAGGGTTCAGCCTGATCAATGGAGGGAAGTTGAGCGTTGCACAAGAAGCAGCCCAGTGGGGCGAGCAGTGCTGTCGGGCAGAAACCTCTTATCTCCGTTTAAACTTTTTGTATTTATATATATTTGTAAATTAACGCCCTACTTGATCATAGTACAACGTCACACAAAAGCATCAAAAGTAGCAGATCTGCAAGATCCTTTCGAGAGTGTATATATATATATATATATATATATATATATATACATCTGCTACTTTTGAAAATAATAAATATACCAGTAGGCCAATAAAGTGTATCGTCACTGTCAGGCAGAAACCTTGTATCTCCAAGTTTCAAATATGTATGTTTTTTGTTAAATTAAAGCCCTCATACAAAAGTGTCGCACAGAAGTAGTGAAAATAGCCGATCTACAAGTACACAACGGCGTTGTGTGCTTGTAGATTGGACATACAAGACATACAAGGATTCCACCCGAACAGAGACGAATACCACAACGTCGAAATAAGGCAAATACTCAAGTAGATTAAAAGTACCTCAAAATTGTACTTGAGCACAGTACTCAAGTAAACATACTACTTTCCACCACTGGGGACAAGCAGAGGAGGAGGAGAGGTACAGGGGAGGGGGAGGGGGGAGGGGGGGACAGAGCAGGTCAGCCCGCAAGGAGCATGGGGTCAGCTGGCCAACTACTGGCTGGCCGGAGAGATGACCTCCCAGCCGGGATCGCGACCTTTTGCCACGGAGCGACTCTCCCGACGCGGCAGAAAGGGATACAGTGGCTCTCCCCTGACCACCATCCATCTGCAACAGCGCCCGCAGCCCTCTAGGAGCACTGGCCCACAACAGTGGGTCAGGAGCCCTCTAGGAGCACTGGCCCACAACAGTGGGTCATGCAGGAGCCATTTCTGGGACTCTTTTTACACCTTACAAATTGTGTATTTGCAAGCTTGGGTGGCGGGGGAGACACAAAATGTATATTTGGGTCTAGGTGGGACCCGCAGGGTTGTGATGCACTGTCTGACGCTAAACACTAAAGCAGGGGTCTTCAAGGTTTTCAGGCCAAGGACCCCTTAGTTGAGAGAGAGATGAAGCAGGGACCCCCACAACCTTTTCATATTATATTGTTTCATTGTTTGACAGCACAATCATCAGTGTATTTTGGATTCATGTCAATTTGTGTTTCCAGATATTTAACCACTTGAACCGTCAATACTTAATAAACTTGACCTTTCACTCTGTACTTGGTCTGCTCTTTTTCCCCTCTACACCAGACCTCTTTGCCAAAAATAGCCGATCTACAAGCTCACAACGCCGGCCTCGATGTGATCTTGTGGAAGCTAGATGTGATCTTGTGGTAGCTTGCTTTGCAGAGCTTGTTTTCACTATTAAAAAAAATATGCAAAAAAAAGATACATTTCTAAATCGATTATTTGTCTGAAAATTGATTCAATCAATATATTTTGTATAATCAATTAAATCGATTAACGGCTGCACCTCTACGGTGCGGTGAACTTCCTAACGGCTGATATATTGGATGCCGTCACCGAGTGGCCCACAGCACAGAGAGAGGAAGTCTCGGGAGGACTTGGCTAATGAGCCAGAGGGATGAACCACGCGTGGAATCTCCCCACCGACTATACCCTGGAAAAAACCTTCATTTCCTGAGTGCACTCTTTGCCTTTTTAGGTGCCCCAGAAAAAGGGTCCAAGAACTCCCCCCCAAAAAAACGGCCGCGCGCCACCTGTGAAACGTTAAAAAGCGTTGACCCGCAGTTTTTCTGAACACTCATTAAGCTGTTTCAAAGTGGAGAGTTCTCAGAGAATCCCCCTCTCTCTCAGATGTTGCCTTCTGTGTCGACCAAATGGTATATCAAGTTCAGGAAATTAGCCAGTTCCTGTTGGGGGAAGAGAGAGAGAGAGAGAGAGGGCTGAGGGAGAGGGAGAGGCCACCGCTAATACGGCCCAGTTTTTACTACCATGCCTGCTCAGGCCGCCCTCCTCACGCACTGGGAACAAAGATCATACAGACAGACCCAAGAGCCTGTTTGGATCACTCTATCTTTGTCTATTTATATGTAGAGCCCAATTGCAAGTCCTTGAATCCTTGCGGTGCGTTGTTGAGCAAAATAAGTAAGTAAAGTAATACGTTCTTTAAGTAAAAAGTATCGATGCTGCTTTGGAGATGTACGCCGTAACAAGTAAAAGTACGGAATTCAAAATATACTTCAGTAAAAGTATGAAAGTATTGGCATCAAAATGTACTTAAAGTACTAAAAGTAAAAGTACAAAATGTTTGAAAATGCGACACGTTGTGAGCTTGTAGATCGGCTATTTTCAAACAGCCTAGGTATGAAATAGGGCTAAAGTTGTTTATGTATGTTTTATAATATTATAATTTATGTCTGCAAAGTAACTAGTAACTAAAGTTTTCAAATCATTTTAGTACAATATTTGGATCCGAGATGTAGTGGAGTAGAAGTAAAAGTACTGAAAACTGAAAATACTCAAGTACAAATACCTCGAAATTGTAATTAAGTAAATTAGACTAAATGTACATAGTTACTTTACACCACTGCAAAACAGTCTCTTTTCTCACAAACCCTGAACAAATAAAATCCCCCAGTTGCCTGCCCCCGAATTCAAGATACGTTCACATTTCATATCCCGCTAATTACAACTAATTACAGAAAGTGCAACACCTAGGAGGAGCACGGAGGCGGAACGTCCCTGCACCCCAACAAACAGAACAGGGGCGATCCTCCAGGTTAATCCTGTCTAAATAATATGGCCATTAGGTCATTTAATATCCTCTGGATAAATTATTGCAGACCTCTGGGACTCGGTGGTGCTGTCTGCACACACATCAGGAACCAATCAAAGCTTCCTTGTCATACAGCAACAGGGACGTGCTGGCCATTGGGAAAAGCGGGACAACTCCCGAACGGCCGGTTCATTCACGGCCGGTCCAGCAAAGTAAATCGTCACTGTCAGGCAGAAACCTTGTATCTCCAAGTTTCAAATTTGTAAATTTTTTCGCAAAGCAAAGCCCTGCTTCATCATACAAGGCCTTCGCACAAAAGTAGTGAAAACAGCAGATCTACAAGCACACAACGCCTCGCACCGCGAGGCGTTGTGTGCTTGTAGATCGGCTGTTTTCACTAGCTTAAATCGCTTTTAAAATGATAAATACAAAACAAACGGTTTTGGACATATAAGGTTTCCACCCGACAACAACGAAATACAACTCATGTAATTGGCCCACTGGCTTGTCACTTGTCATGATCTGAAATGGCAAATCTTTGAGTAGCAGCAGCGCTATAGAGAGATCTCTCTCTCTATAGCGTGCAAATGAGGGCCTCTCCAACTCTTTTTCCCGGGCTGAATCAGGGGCCCAGCACGTCCCTGTGCAGCAACAGAATGTGCCGGGGCTGCGAGCGGCAGCGAGAGAGAGATGACCCCTGGGAAATAGAAATGGCGAAATAATCAAAGACACTCCGCCACTTCCTGCCCTGAATGAAACCCAGAGCATCTCTCTCTCAAAACCAGCCCCGTTTCAACACTGCGTCAAGGTTTAGACCGCTTTGGTTACCAACCAACCTGGGGTCCACACACAGACCCCTTGGGAGGGCGCTAAAGACCACGGCCTGTGATTTTCAGAAACCCAAGGTGAGGCCTCGTCGGGTGGAGGATATAGAATCCGCATTTTAAACACGTTGCACAACATTTACATTGCATTTGATCATTGCATGGTCATTATACTATCAGAAATAGTAATCTTTCCAAAAGACTACTTTTGCTATTCGTTGAACTAGAAGTACATTTACTGTATATAAAGCTTAAGTGGTTAACATGTCTGTAAAACACTAGTGCACTTGTGTGCGTGTGCCGTGTGGACTAGGTATCAGCTTTGGTCAGATGCAATAATGGGGGGCTCAGGGGGAAAAAGGTTAGGAAGCCTGCTTTAACCAGATTGAACTCGAGCGAGATGCATCGCAGCAAGATGCATCACTGAGCGATGCGTTGTGAGCTTGTAGATCTGCTTCACCCGAGCGCAAACCAAACCTAAAATGACTTGTCTTTTAGTTCTACCGGATCACTTCTCCACTTCTGAAGTCTAGTTTTTAATCTGTTGACAAAATTGTAACTATATTTAGTCTCAGTCGACCAACATTTCTCGTCACAGTTGTAGTCGCCGAAATCGACAACTGCGGCGCGGACGAGCAGAACGAACCGGACGGAGCGAGCTGCACGGCGGCAGATGAGTGACAGGGTGAGGACAGAGACGGCCTCCCCCGCCCGGGCTGCATGTGGCATGCCACACAAGTGTGACCCCCGTGGCAGTCGGGGGGGCCTGGGCAGCCAGGGTGGGGGTGGGGGTAGGCTAGTAGGACTACAGGTGAAACCCTAGACCCGCTGTTGCCATTCCTCAGCCGCTCAAACACAGACAACTGGCCCGGCCCGCCTGCGGCAGCATGAGGCCCTGCACGGAACACTGGGGAGGAAACACATGGCCTGGCCTGGGCCAAACCAACCACGCACGCACGCACACACAAAATTATTGAATGCTTTAACCAGTGAAAAATAGCAGATCTACGGTGCCGCGCTGCAAGCTTGTAGATCTGCTATTTTTGAAAAAAGTCGTGAAAATGTGTGCAAATCTTTTGAATATATGTATTTTCAAAGCGAACGTTTGTAACTCAAATTTTGCTTCAGGGGTCCCTGGAACTAAATATTTTGAGATGCAAATAAATATCATTTTGGGGTCCTTCACATGAGAAGGTTTGAGAACCACTGACATAGTAGTCTCTCAAGAACCGACTAACTGAGCTCCAGTTAAGTGAAAAGGACCTTTTCTTTGACGATGGCTAGCCAGATTGCTGACATAGAAACATAGGTTTTCAAAAAAATCTTAGAAGCATTCAAAAGACACTTATAGAATTGGGTCAAAATTCGAATTTTCAAGCTAGCAGCGCGGCACTCGGTGCCGTGGGGTGAACTACTCCTTTAAGACCTATTCGAAAACGAGCTAAAATTGGTAGACACTTATGTAACAGTAACATATTTATAACGTTCATCTTATACCGAGATGCCCCGAATAAGGATGCCAGGTTGAAAGTGGTTGACACACGCACGCACGCACCCACCCACGCACCCACGTTTTTATTTTCTAACCAAACCTATGAGAACGCTGTTTACAAAACAATAACGGTCTGAAAAGCTGAATGGCACAATCAGAGCAGTCATATCGCAGGGGTCTGCTCAGCGTCCAGGCAAACCGTTGTTGACTGGGCCAACGCCGGGAGAGCGAGCCCTGAACAACAACACTGCAACCGAAATTAGGTTAAGAGAAGTCATTTGTCTCTCATATATGGAGAGAGAGAAGATGAGAGAGAGAGAGAGAGAGAGAGAGAGAGAGAGAGAGAGAGAGAGAGAGAGAAAACGGGCCAATTTGAAACAGGAAGGCTGTGAAGGGAAGCAGTTCATGGAGGCGAACATCTGTGATGTTTCTTCATTTCATTCTCACCCCTCTCCATCCCCCCCGTCCGCAGGGGCGTCACAAGGGGGGGAAAAGTGGGACTGAGTTACTAGGGCCCCCAAGGTGGAGGGGCCTTAACTATTTTATACTTTAGCTATTGAAAAATAGCAGATCTAGAAGATCACTGTGAGCTTGTATTTAGAAAAGTCGTGAAAATGTGTGCAAATGTATCCTTTAATGAACATTTGTCACTCAAATTTTGCCTCTGGGGGGTCCCTGGAACTAAATATTTTGAAATGGGGGTCCGTTGCCAAATACATATCATTTTGGGGGTCCTTCACATGAAAAAATGTTTGAGCACCACTTACATAGAAACAAAAAGCCTCAGAAGGATTTGAAATATTCAAAGACTTAAACAAAATAATGTTTCACGATTTTTCAAAAATAGCAGATCTACAGGCTCGCAGAGCGGTACTCGTGCCGCGCTGTGAGCTTGTATATCTGCTATCTTTCAATAGTTAAAGTACCCAGGGCCCAGAATTTGGTGCGACACCCCTGATCCCCCTCGTCCCCCCTCTCTCTCTCCTTAGCTTTCCAAAAGGTGGAGCTTATCAAAACAGCAAGGGGCACATTTCAGTAGCACGAGTGTTAAAGAGGTTCTCTCCCTGACTGCCTTGCCTCGCGGCCTGAGATTGGTTTCAAATAATAAGAATAAAAGAATAAAAACTAATAATGACTCTGATTCTGAATTAAAATGTGAATCACAATTAACCAATAAGGGTGCAACAGTTAATTGAACTAACTGATATAATGTATTACACGGAAACTTGAGATATTTAATCAAATAATCTATTAATGCCATTATATGCAAGCTTGTGGGGCTTGCAGATTATTTTTCACTATTTGTATCATCAACGTTGTACGATGAGTGTAAAACAGCTCAAGTGGTATGTTGATTTGCTGAAGATTTGTTTTAAAAATCACTTAAAGGTAGGCTAATCAATAGAATAATTGCCAAGATAAGTACAGGGTTACCACACATTTTTACCAATTTATTTCCAAAACTTTTCCAGAATATTTAACCCAATTTCCAGGACTACAATAATTCAGCTCAATAACGAGTCACTTACTCCTATGCGCAGTGCCCAAAGACAGGTAGTGTATGCCAGTGGTTCTCAACCTTTTCAGGCTATGACCCTCGAAATAATCATATTTTAACTGGGGACCCGGCACCCTGACGAGCACTAAGAGTTGAGGAATTTTGTATAACACAGTTTTATTGTGAAAATAGCCGATCTACATGTTGCGAGGCGTTGTGAGCATGTAGATCTGCTATTTTCACAATTTCTGCCTCTAATATTTGACAATTTGACCAATGTTTAATTTGTCATTTCAGAGGTATTAACAAAATCAATAACCAACGACAATGCATAGCTATTTTTTCCAGGAACTTCCAGGACCCTTGATCAATTCCAAAAACTTTTCCGTACTGGAAAAATATTTTTTCTAATTTCAAAATATTTCCAGGAATTTCATGACCGTGGGAACCCTGTAAGTATTCATAGTTGTAGTCCTAATGACAAAGAACGAAAAACAAAAAATAAATAAATAAAGAAACGGGGAGGAGCGGCTGGCTGCTTTTCATGGCGATTGATTACGGCTAACCTGGGATTTAGTGTCCGTGTTGTTGTTGTTGAGTTGTTTGTGAACGGCTCATTAGGGAAGCTAACAGGCTAGCTAGCGCAGCGCAGCGTGCTAGCGGCTCATCGCTCTCTGCCAGCAGAAGGACTCACTTCACTGGACAGGTTCATTATGTCCTCCACCTCCAGCTCGCAGGTATCCTGCAGCCTGCCTCACAACACATACTTACAGCTTGTTGGGCTGGTCCCAGTGCTACCCAACCTCCCTGTGCAAGGACACACGTTACGCACACACCGTGTGCAGTGGTGGAAAGTTACGTTAAGTTAAAGTATCAATACTGCAATGTTGAAGTACTCAGTTACAAGTAAAAGCCCAGTTTATTTTTCTTTTCTTTTTTACTTGAGTAAAAGTAGTACAAAAGTATTGGCATCAAAATGTACTTAAATTACCAAAAGTAATTATGCACAATGTCCCCATTTCAGTTCAGTTTTCATTTTGAAAATAGCTGATCTACAAGCTCACAATGTGATGCATTGTGAGCTTGTATATCGCCTATTTTTGAAGGACCCAAATTAAGGCTGAAGTGGATATTCTATGTTTTGTAATAATAATCCAAATCTACAAAGTAAGTAAGCTAATTAGTAACTAAAATTTTCAAATGTAATGTACTGTAGTGAAGTAAAAGTACAAAATTTGGATCCGAGTATAACTAGTAGTACTGAAAACTGGAAATACTCCAATTTACTTATGTAAATGTACTTGGTTACTTTACACAACTGGCGCACACAGGTGTGCACACACAATGCATCACTCTGACGTTGCGTTCGTCCGACTCTCCCCATTATTATCCCTATCCCTATCCCTATCCCTAACCGCACACGTAGCCACATAAGACCTTCTCCACTACGGGGCCGAACCAGACCACAACTTTCCAGAACCAGAAGAACCTGTGAAGTTCCGGGACCAAGTTCTGCTTAAGTTTCCATATTACCAGACCCGACTGCGAAGGTCCAGAATCAACGCAGCAACGCTGCTGGCCCTGCCCATGGGTTCCCAGAACTCAAGTTTAGTCAGGACCTCAAAAAAGGTTCCCAGAAACCTAGTCTGAAACCGGCTGTACGCTATGGAAATAAAACCAGAACAAAAAAAGTAAAGTAGTTTCAGGTTCTGCAAAATTCTGGTTCCATGTGTGTGGGTGCTCTCTCTTGGTGCATTATGTGCATGTGTGTGCGTGGGTGTTCTCTTGGGACTGTCTAGGCCGGGGTTCAGGTGATAGCCTACAACCCCCAGCCCCCCTCTCCTCCATGTCCAGACAGGCCTGGTGGTCCCTGTTCCCCTGTGTCTGTCTAGAGACTGTGTTTGTCTACTGCAGGGATCCTCCTGTCTAGAGACTGTGTGTGTCTACTGCAGGGATCCTCCTGTCTAGAGACTGTGTGTGTCTACTGCAGGGATCCTCCTGTCTAGAGACTGTGTGTGTCCACTGCCGCGCTTCACAAACCTTTCCAGCTCGACACCCAGAAGGGAGATGTGGTGTCTCCCCTGCATGGGGACCCAAAATATCCCTTAAGCCAAATTTCAATAATAATGAAAATCGCAGATCTACGAGCTCACAATAGCCCATTTCCACTGTAGGGCCAACCGAGAACTAGAACCACTGTAGGGCCAACCGAGAACTAGAACCACTGTAGGGCCAAACCGAGAACTAGAACCAGAACTTTCCAGAACCAAAAACTTTCAAGAACCTGTGATGTTCCGGTTCCAAGTTCCGCTTACGTTTCCATATAACCAGAACTAACCGGAAAGTCCCAAAAAAAGAGCAGCAGCGCTGCTGGTCCTGCTGATAGGTTCCAGAACAGTTTAGTTCTACCTCTGGAGCATGACCTAAAAAGGTTCCAGGAACCTCGTCTGGAACCAAAAGAAAGGTTCAGGTTCCTGAAAGTTCTGGTTCCACCTTGCAGTGGAAAAGGGGCTTATGTGTTGCATCGCTATATTAGAAATAATCTTAATTTTTGAAGCAGCAACAACAACTAAACTGGATATTTACATGTACTTTATGCAACCCATAAAAACCCTGGTCCGTGACCCAAAAATGGGTCACGACCCTATGTTTGGGAGACGGCTGCCTCAGATGGTGCCTCCTGTCTCCGAGATGACAGCCACCACCGTCCCCCACCTCCCACCCCCGGCCCCTCTCCACCCTCACCCCTTGTGCCCCACCCCCACGATAGGGACCACCCTATAGGGGGTTAGATTCAATAAAGGCTCCCTCAGCCACACTCTAAAAAGGCTATGCAAATGGTGCATAGAGTCCTTCTGTTTCCAACGTTTTTTTTTACCCCCCAAAATCTGCTGAAGTCAAACCTAAAACTAGAGAGAGAAAGAGAGGAGAGAGAGAGAGAGAGGAGAGAGAGAGAGAGAGAGAGAGAGAGAGAGAGAGAGAGAGAGAGAGAGAGAGAGAGAGAGAAGGAGCAGCCAACACAGAAACAGAGAGTACGAGTGTTTGTTTTTCAGAGGAATGGATTATTTTGTTAGGATCGCTCCTGGGTATTTGATGTGAAAAGCTATTAGGATGATTGCGATTAGAATTAATTAGCTGCAGAGCTAAACGGGAGCTGTGGTGGAGAGAAGGTTCTTGACATCATGGTGGTGTGAGGAGAAGCATTCGTTACTACAAGGAGAGAAGCCGCACAATCTCTGACCTCTGACTTTTAGAACAAATAGATGAATGAATTAACAGCCCTCCCCCCTCCCATTAACCATTGCCTGGCGTTGCTCATCATACTAATTTCTCACTGCGTATCGGATATTATCCGCCTGGGCAAAAAAGAAATTGCCCTTGGTGAATATGGGTCTGGCCCCGCTCAATTGTGAATCCATTTCCTCTCCCCCAAAAGTTTGGGGGGAACCAATCAGGGCCAGCGTTGGGTCTGGTCTAACCAATCATGTCCAGAGCCATTTTTTTAAACCCACTCCTTGGAAATGAAAATTCTGCCCGTGAGTCCAGACTAATATCCGATACGCAGCGAGGAATTAGTGTGAGCAACGCCAGGCTATGGTCTGGTTCCAGGCTACATTAAAGACACATCCCTATTTTGTGAAAAAATCTTCTCGATTCATAGTGAAGTATCTCGTTGCTGTCAGGCAGACGCCTCTCATCTCCATGTTCCAACTTTTTGTGTTTTTTTTTGTGTAGTTGCCCTCACAGGGCAATCACATCGCACTTGTTTATTCCTTCCATCTTTTTCTAGATAAACCTTATTTTGCTGCGCTACTCCTCCCAACAGTTTTTGGTGGCATGCACTTGGGCCATATGTAAGCTTGTAGATCAGCTATTTTCATCAAAATGTCCCCAGCAGAATCGGGACATTTACCCATCCGTCCAGCCAGCCTGGCTGTAAAGAGACCCTCCTCCTCCCCCTCCCTCCCAGGGTCCCAGTGATCCCTGTCCCAAACGCAGAGGTCCCTGCAGCCACCCTGACTGCCTGGCCGCCGTGGTGACCCGTGTTCATGAGGAGGTGAGAGCTGATCATTCTGTTCTGACGTAGCGAGCCGTGACAAGGCAGCGGAGCGGTGCGGAGGACAGGCCGCCGAGAGAGAGAGAGAGAGAGAGAGAGAGAGAGGGAGAGGGAGGTAGAGAGAGAGAGAGAGAGAGAGAGAGAGAGAGAAGCGAGGCCGCCAAGGGACATACTAGTACTTGTAGAAATACCACAATGTGGAAACACTCTGGTACTCGTAAAGGGCCAGTATTCAAAGTTTTACTTGAAGTGAAAGTGCAAAAGTGTTAGCGTCGAAATATAAATAAAATAAAATGAATGAAAGTAGCAAAACATCAACCTTCTTAAAATAATGGCATACAGTATGTAATTCTTTGAGGAAACTTATAGTTTTGCCTATAGTTTAGCACTTCATGACACGGGCCACCTCTGGTAAAAAAATCTCTGTTTAGTGAAGATCATGCCTCAGTAGTAATGGCCTACAGTATGTCAAGAGTGTGATCCAGTCTGTCAAAGACAAAGTGACTTTATTAAAGAAGTCTGGTGAAGAAGTCTACACAAATCATTTGTCCAAAGTCAGGTTTTACAATTGCTTAAGTCAAAACATAAATTTTCCTAAGTCATTTAACAGTTTTACTGCCAGATGTTATTATTTATTTATTGGGTCTTGTGCCAGCAAAAGCAGCTTTACCTTTGCGAGGTTATAGACAAAGATCGATTCGTTTTTTTATTTTTTTATTTTCCTCATTACATAGTGCACTTTGGTCATACTAGCAGTAGAGGGCAGCCTCATGCAAGAACTAATGTGAAATGGCCACGGCCGGCTGCCATCCGTCCATACCACTGAATCGCTACAATGCAATAGACCCAAAATAACAAGGAAGTGTTTTTGTTACTCCATTGATGCTAACGTCCAGTGGGTTTTTGAGAGCACTTTTACGGGAGATGTGTTAACGGTACACACCGCGCGACCCCTCATCAGTTTACAGACATCAAAACAAGGTACAAAAGAACAAGCCAAAGAACGTACAATTGGCATCGCGCCGCCGTGAAAAATGGGGCGAACGGAACGTCAAAGCGGTAAAAGAGTTAATCGTCTTATGTTACATAATTGCCAGAAATAGTTATTTGTCAATAGTCAATATATTGTGCTGAACGTTAAGAAATATCATATAGTCTGTTTTTTTAGAAGTAGAAGTATGAATGGTCAAGTAAAGTAAGTCCAGTACTTGAGTAAATGTACTTAGTTACAAAAGGATCCACCACTGCTAGGGACCCGACACAAGCAGCAGAGAGGAGAGGAGCCATGCCAGACTGAAGGACCAGCCTCTCTCTCTCTCTCTCTCTCCTCTCTCTCTCCTCTCTCTCTCTCTCTCTCTCTCTCTCTCTCTCTCTCTCTCTCTCTGGGGCGTCACAAGGGGGGGGGGGGGGGAGTGGGAATGAGTTACTAGGGCCCAAGGTGGAGGAGCCTGGAATTATTTGATACTTTTATTTGATACTTTAGCTATTGAAAAATAGCAGATCTACAAGCTCGCAGCTTGTAGATCTGAAAATGTAGATATTTTTGAAAATGTGTGCAAATCTTTGAATATATGTATTTTTTAAGCGAACATTTGTTACTCAAATTTTGCTTCTGGGGGGTCCCTGGAATTAACCCAGGGCCCAGAATGTGGTGTGACACCCCTGCTCTCTCTCTCTCTCTCTCTCTTGCTGCTTGCTGCTTCCTTCCCGTGCTCTTGGCCAGCTGAGCAATCAGGTCACCTCTCTTTCCCGTGTCGCTTCTGGTCAATTGTTCTATTCCTCCTCCTCCCCCCTCTCCCTCCCTCTCTCTCTCCCTCTCTCTCTCTGTGTCTGTCCATCTCACTCCTCTCCTCCCATTGCTACAGCCCGCAGCTGTCGCAAACTGACGTCATTTATTTATTTAGCTTTTTTAGTTTTATACAAGATTGGGTCTCAAACTTACACCAGTGAATACAAGCTTAAAAGTATACTACATTGGTTCCGTCCATCTAAGCCGGGACATGATTAACTAAGATCATTAAATATAAAAACATGCTCTGAATGCACTGAGCAATTAAAGTGCTCAGAACACTTCGAGATATTCCAAGTGTGGCCTGATCTAGAAAAGGTTGAGAACCACAGCAGTGGTAGATGAGTCAATTCATCTGTCAGGTTCTTTGTGACCGAAGGTCGCAGTTTAGTATCATGTGAAACGGCACACTATGCTGACTTAACTACGGTCTATGGGTTTGCCACTCTGACATGACATCATGCTCTGACATCACTGTCATGTCAGGGGAACCACTCTAACAGAATGGGTTTGTCGCACTGACATCACGCTCTGGCTTCACTGTGATGTCACACAGAATCCCTTTTATGCCCATATATGGAGTTCCCTGATGTCATCAATATTAAGCCCATATCTAACAGGACTTCATATGGAAATGCCCATATATGGAGGCCACATACCACACTAACAGAATCCATATGTGGCCAAGACAGATGGCCAAGCCAGCCCATATCTGTTTGGCTGGTTCTACAGACAGGGATCTCCATGTATGGGCATAAAAGGGATAGTATGTATGATGTCATAGACGTGATAGGCGTCACATAGCGAATAACTGAGTAAGCATGTTTGGGCTCTCACAGCATATCTCCATATACAGTACATAGATCTCCATATATGGGTACCAGTGGTCTCCAACTCTCCACATATGGGTAACTGGTCCGATATACATCACTGGCCAGATGGCCAATACATGGTGCGACCTCACTTGTCGACCTGAGGCGTCTTACTAGTATCTTTTTCCCCCCATAATGAATGACCTTTTTGTCATTTTGCATCACTGCGGTGGTAAAATGCAACTTGACGCATTTATTGCTTAACTCCGCTAATCGAACGGTCAAAGCTCTTGACTAGGTGAGGAATCATTTATTTACGGTAACTCACGGTATTCTTGCGAGAGAGAGAGAGAGAAGCCTTCCCTCCTCCACCTCTGTGAAAATCATAAATCCAGAACACACGCACGGGGGAATAAAGCAACATGATAGAGCTACCATTTCAAATTGCCTGTTTTCCATTCATGCGAGCATGCTCCCTTTGTTTATCCTGAGAGCGGACAAAAGAGAGAGCACAGGAAGTACACAAACATGTCCTTTTAACCCCTCCAACCAGCCAATCAGAGACCACGCCGACAGAGCCAGGCTTAGATATCAGTTGTTAACTGTAAGCAGAGTTGAATCTACACCAAACTACGTTTGAAAAAACAATATCACAGATTCAGCCCTGAGGGCTTTTGTAGAGGAATCCACTTGCTTTGGCCTATCCGGGGGAGAGAGAGAGAGAGAGAGAGAGAGAGAGAGAGAGAGAAAGAGAGAGAGAGAGAGAGAGAGAGAGAGAGAGAGAGAGAGACAGACAGACAGACAGACAGACAGACAGACAGACAGAGAGAGAAATAGAGATTTTAATGGCGCTGGTTGACACTGACAGTTAAAAACACTTAATCCCTTATACTTCATTGACCTGGGTCGCCCAGGTTTCTACATAGTCTGCTCCTTTTTTCCTTCTACACCGAATGTCTTTGCCGAAAACAGCCCCAAGCTCACAATTTAGTTTAGTTTAGTTTATTAGCACATCATATAAAAACAATTTAACAATACATACATGGGAACAAAATACAGTGCGAGGAAAGGAAGAAGCCATCAGGCTTATTTGAAATCCTTCCCTTAATGGAAAAGTTCATTAATTAACAGATTTAAAAGTTCAATAAGAACAATACAATAGAATACAACAAAAGGAGCAGCTGTGCAATAAAGAATTAAAACACAGACACTGCACAACAAGAACAAGAGAGAAAGAAAAAAGAACATTAATAAAAATAACACATCAGTAAACTAAATCATGTTGACTACCGTAAGGAAGTCAACAATGCGGTGTGCTGTAACACGTTGTATATGGGCTATTATCAATATTGTCAAGATTCGGTTTTGGCACAACTTCTGAGCTTTTTGTGAGTCACTGTGACGTGTTGTGAGCTTGTAGATCGACTATCTTCGCAGAATGTTCCCCCTCCCCCCAGGTAGTACAGAGTTCATGTGGTTAGTTCTGGGCTTGGAGCGGTAGATTCATTTTAGCATGGTCATGAATCGCTCTGCCTTCTACATGTGTTCCAAGAGCACACGCACGCACGCTCCCTTGAAGAAACCGATTGGATCACGTCTCGGCTTGTTCAAAGGCCATGAATATTTACATTATTGGCTCAAATGGCATCTCAGCGAGCCCATTAGGTCCTGCGTCGAGGAATTTGCCCCACAGAACAGGGCATGCCTGCAAGTGCAGACTGAAGTGCATTCTTATTGCCGTTTTTATTTAAGCTCACAGTGTGAGCACGGCATAAATTGTGCTTTTTCGATTTTGAATGCTGTGGAATCAAATTAAATTAAATCACCATTACTGCGCGACACACACACACACACACACACACACACACACACACACACACACACACACACACACACACACACACACACACACACACACACACACACACACACACACACACACACACACACACACACACACACACACACACATATAGAGAGTTGCCTCTGAAGTCTGCGTTTATGTGCAGTTATGAGACGACTTGTTTGTCCGGACCTTGAAATAGCTGCCACTTATAAAAAGCTGTTTGGTATGACAGAACACTGATTATAGGCCATTTCTAGGCCAGCTCGTAATCGGTGTCCAAGTTCCAAATCAATGACCTACTTCCAAGCACACATACTGTACATATCTGGTGCACATACTGTACTCCAAGGCAAGCAAGGCTATTACACCACTTACACATTATTATACTATATTACAATTATAGATTTAAATGTAGACAAATAATAAATATATCGTCGTTGTCGGGTGGAAAGTAACCTTGTATGTCCGAAACCGTTCGTTTTTATCATTTAAAAAAATTAACTTAACTAGTGAAAACAGCCGATCTACAAGCACACAACGCCTCGCGGTGCGAGGCGTTGTGTGCTTGTAGATCTGCTGTTTTCACTACTTTTGTGCGACGGCCTTGTCTGATGAAGTAGGGCTTTACTTTGCGAAAAAACTTACACATTTGAAACTTGGAAATACAAGGTTTCTGCCCGACAGTGACGATATACAGTATATATATACCTCCACTGATCTTTTAAACGGATGTGTAATAATAATCCCCCCACCCAAATATTTTAAAATGTGAAATAATTATTTAAATCAGCCTTTTATTTAATCCGATGAAGGCAACCATCCATGTTGCTTCTGTTTTCATTGGGGGAGGTACCTTTTTTTTTTTACTTTTCTCTTTAGTGGTGGCAGGTGCCGCGTTACAATGGTGCAAACTGTACGAGTGCTGCCTTGTATAGACGTGACTCAGGGAAATCAGAAACCTTGTGTCACAGAGGTGTGATGTGGTGTGTATTTCGTCATCTAGTGGCTGAATGTTGCCTATAGCACCTTTAAGCCGTATATAGTTTCATAGTATGACGAATACCAAAAACAGCCTCAGCCTGCCGTTCTAAGTGCCACAGGGAGGGGAGTGACAAAAGGACTCATTTGTAGATATTTACACATCCAAACAAGGCCGGCGAGGGCTATAATTTTGGAACAGAAAAGCAGAAGAGTGCAGGCAGGCAGGCAGTCAGACAGGCAGGCAGGCAGGCTGGTAGTCAGACACACAGATATAAAGAGCTAGATGCCTCGTGCGCCTCTGCAGTTAATTGGAGCTATGTGCAAAAGTTCTAGTCCGGACTTCCTGGAAAAACGAAGGGAACGCTGTCTGTCAAAGCGTCTACTGGCCAATCACAGCGTGTCTTTTCCGGGACTTATCCAGGGACCACAATTCAATTCAACAGAGCCAGTGCCGATGTTGTGCTGCTCAGCTGTTCTTATAGGCTGCATACATAAAGACCCGCCCCCACGTGCCTCTGATTGGCTAACCGACTTCCGTATGTGTGACGCACGTGGAAGCAATGAACACAGAAGCGATGAAGATTCCCTTAGTTGCTCAATGCATACTCCCCCTAGCCGAAGGAGGCGTCTACCTTTCTATGTCTATGGTCAGACAGGCAGTCAGGCAGTCAGACAGACAGACAGACAGACAGGCAGTCAGACAGGCAGGCAGGCGGGCCCCCCTGTTCAGGCCTATTTGTGTTGTTGTGACACAGGCAGCAGCGAGGGGAGTGTGGGGGTCATAACGTCAGCGCTTCACTAGTGAGAGTAGATCAGATCTGACCTGGATAAAGTGGAGGGGAGAGCTGGGCGCCAGCGGTGTAAAGTAACCGAGTAGATTTACTTCAGTACTGTACTTGAGTGCAATTTTGAGGTATTTGTACTTTACTTGAGTATTTCCAATTTCCATTACTATATTACTTCTACTCCACTACATATCGGATCCAAATATTGTACTTTTACTCCACTACATTCACTTTAGTTCCTAGTTACTTTGCAGATATAGGCTACATTATAATATTATAAAACATACATAAACCAATATTTAGATATTTTATGTATACCTTGGCTATTAAAAAATAGCTGATCTACAAGCGCACAACGCGTCGCCAAGCGACATGTTGTGCGCTTATAGATCTGCTATTTTCAAACATTTCGTACTTTTACTTTTGGTACATTTTGATGCCAACCCTTTCATACGTTTACTCAAGTACATTTTCTAATTCCGGATTTTTTACTTGTTAACGGAGCATTTCTACATTGCAGTATCTATACTTTTACTTAAGTAAAAAGTATGCACCCACTGCTGGGCTATAGGCTGACTTGCGAGGAGAGAGGGAGGGAGGGAGGGAGGGAGGCTGCCTGTGTGTGGAAATGTGAGCTCGGTGTGGTCTCTACGAGGCTCGGTGAGGTCAGGAGCGCTGCACTAGAGCCAGCAGCACAGCCATGACATTCCACTTCTTAATGCAGGGTGGGCTATTTAGAGCCTCCAACGTCCACCGCCAACCCTCCCCCCCTGCCTCCCGAAGCCCCCCGCAACCTCCCCCACCCCCCCCGACCTTCTCTTACCCCCCTCTCACCGCCCATGCCCTGTTCTCTCTTCACCCCCGCGAGCGGATCCACGCCGCCGCGCCGTGCAATCTATGTCGCAGACAGATGGAGGACTAATTTTTTTTTTATATTTTTTTGCTATACGGCTATTGTAGCTCTTTGTTATGTAAAACGCAATACCCACATCTAAAAAAACTAATTTTTAAGAAAACAGTGTTTTTTTTTAGCAATGATGCTCTTTCACTCCTCAGCTAGTGTAAATGCTCAGACGAGACGGAGTGAGGAGGAGAGATGGGGTTCACAGAGTGGGCGTGTCTAATACACACACACACACGTATGCTGTCGGTGTCATCCGCCTCAGACAGGCACGCACACACTGACTAGATCGCAGCCTGATGATAAAGACGTCGTACAGGCAGGCTGACAGAGAATGCAACTAACTCAACACGTGCCTAACTTAGGGCTGCTTTATTTTATACAGTATACTGTGGCAGAAACCTCTCATCTCAATATTTTTACTTTTTTTTGTTGTTGTAAAATGAACGCCCTACTTCATCATACTACAAGTGTCACACAGAAGTAGCAAAAACAGCTGATCTACAATCTCAAAACGCATCGCACCGCAAGTCCGCAACAAGTTTTGAGCTTGTAGATTTGCAATTCTTTGCCATTCGCGAATTTGCGAAGTAACAGCAAGATATTTTAGTGCGGAGCAGTGCCGGATCTATAGCCTGTAGTACTAGGGGAGGCAAGAAGAAACAGATGGTGGCAAAGTTATACCTATGACACACAGTACAAGTACGGTACAAGTACTAAAACCGAGTGCAGAGTAGGGATGGGACAATGTGAAAATGTCATATCACGATTATTGTGACAAAAGAAATCGCGATTGAAGATATTATCGCGATAATCAAAATCCATTATCTAGGGGCGGAACATTTGCCAAAAAATAGCAGATCTATAAGCTCACAACACGTCGCATTTTTTGGCAAAGACATTTGATAGAGAGTGAAAAAAAGACTGTATCAAGTATGTATATTTCAAGTACCTTTTACCAATTATAGAGGCTTTAAGTGGTACCAGATATGCAGCTCTGCAAATAAAAGGTGAATTGATCCTATAGTGCATGACAGAGGACGATATCACGATAAATGAAATCTCCACGATACGATTATCATGAGTGTTTTCTTATCCCGATAAATGATAATGTTGCGTATATCGTCCCATACCGAGTGCAGAGCAAAACACCAGTGTAAAGCCCTTGGGGCTCGGGTCAGCTAAGAGCAGGGTTTAAGTGTTTAATTGGAGTGAGCTTATTTCTTGGCAGTTTGTTGGCGTCCTTGCATCACACACAGAGTGTGGGAATTGACAGGAAAAGACAGACGACATGACATGAGATAGAGACACTCATGCAGAGCCAGAGGTTCCAAACACCACAGTGTTGTGCAAGCGTGCAGTCGGTATCTACTTTAGCCCGCTCAGCCAACGGGGTGCCTCAGGGCTAGTCAGGGGTGTCGCACCAAATTCTGGGCCCTGATGGGTACAATGATTCACAGTGTTATTTTGTGCTTTAACTATTGAAAAATAGCAGATATACAAGCTCACGCTTGTAGATGTGCTATTTGTGCAAGTCTTTGAAGGTTTTTGGAAAAACCTATGTTTCTATGTCAGTGGTGCTCAAACTTTTTCATGTGAAGGACCCTCAAAATGATATGTATTTGGCCACGGACCTCCATCTGAAAATATTTAGTTCCAGGGACCCCCCAAAAGAAAAATTTAAGTTACATATGTTCGCTTAAAGAAATACATATATTCAAAGATTTGCACACATTTTCACGACTATTTTTCAATAGCTAAAGTATAAAATAGTTAAGGCCCCTAGACCTTGGACCCTAGTAACTCAGTCCCACTTCCCCCCCCCTTGTGTGACGCCCCTGGGGCTAGTTATATTTCTTGATGCGCGAGGGTGTGTGTGTGTGTGTGTGTGTGTGTGTGTGTGTGTGTGTGTGTGTGTGTGTGTGTGTATATATATACATGTGACGGCCAAATGTCCCCCACAAAGTATACTAGAATTTGAGGTAAAACATGTTGTGACATCCACTTTCCTGCTTCACGCCCCTTCAAATAGGAAAAGATCCAGTTTGCGGTTATAGGGATTTTACACACTTAGACAAATAGCAGATTTTACAGGCTCACAACATGTTGTGAGCGACGCAATGCATTGTGAGCTTGTGTATTTGCTTGTATAGTCGTGAGCTTGTAGATCTGCTATTTTCAGCATTAGGGTTAGTGTTAAAATTGAAAAAAAAAAAGGATATCGATAATATCGCCATCCCAAAACGTTGACGTCCTCACTAGTGTAGTAAGACGTGTGTGCGTGTGCGTATGTGTGTGTGTGTGTATGTGTGTGTGTGTGTGTGTGTGTGTGTGTGTGTGTGTGTGTGTGTGTGTGTGTGTGTGTGTGTGTGTGTGTGTGTGTGTGTGTGTGTGTGTGTGTGCGTGTGTGTGTTCTCGGGGGAGCATTGATCCAGCGTAATGACTTTTGTGGGAAGGGTTCTTTCCACAATGGACAGCCTGCCTTCTGCCATACTTGTTATCAGGTTCAGACACCATAGGACTGGAATATTAACATGCTAGGCAGCAGGGGTAATCCTTCCCTTTCCCCCCACCTCCCTACAAGCTACATCAGGTTTTTGTCATTGAATCAGGGCAAAAGCCCATTATGGAGAAATGATATATAAACAAATCAATTTCTCATGTTCATGCATGGTTTCACAAAACCATTCCTCCAGCCCAGAGACAGAGAGAGAGAGAGAGAGAGAGAGAGAGAGAGAGAGAAATAAAATGTTCCAGAGAGAGTCATTTGGCTGAGTCGCTGCGGCTAAAAAACACACTGAATGTTTGGATGCGTTTTTAGAACGTGCTGGTAAAGCCGGATCCTTTGCTTCATCAATGAACAGGCAGATGGAGTCAACCATTCACCAAGGCTTTAGTTTATACTGTTACTTTACTGGCTATTTTATTTACACACCCGGTCATTTGAAAATGGCAGATCTCACAACAACGTGTTGTGATGTGTGTAGATCTGCCACGATGCGTTGTGTGTGAATGTGCTGAGCTTGTAGATCGTCTACACCAGGGTTCCCCAATAGGCGGGGGCTACTGTCTGGCCCCCACCAACCCCAGTAATAATGGTGGTATAAGAACAGCAACACTAGTATAGTACTAGCACACAACGCCTCGCGGTGTGTGCTTGTAGATCGGCTGTTTTCACTAGTTTAAATCATTTTTGAGCGGTGGTCACACCGTCTCCATAGCGTGGCCGTGTGTGTAGGTATGTTTGTTTGTTAGTTTGTTTGTATGTGGGTTTGTATGTGGGTCTGTATGTAGCCTCAAGCCTGTGTAGTACCTTTTCTGTCCACACATGTTAAGGGAGGGGCGCTGTTGTCCAGGCCACACACACACACACACACACACACACACACACACACACACACACACACGGGGGGGGGGGGGGGGGGGGGGGGGGAGAACCACCGCTCAGTTCACACGGGTGTGATTTTAAAAAGATAAATGCAAAACTAACGGTTTTGGACATACAAGATTTTCACCCGACAACGATGATATCTGAACTGTCACTGGAGTAGCGGGAACGCCACCGTCGCCCCCCTGTAATGTTGTGGCCCTCGGCTTGGTACCCTAGACATAATTTGGCCCTTGGGGAAAACTAATTGGGGAACCCTGGTCTACACAGTACATGTAGAGGATAGCCAATCAGGCTATGGAGGATATGGATGCAGGGTTCAATACAAAAAATAAAAATACAACGCTATAAGAACCAGAGAGAACAGATAAAAATGCTATCTAAAAACATGTATGGTCATTGAGCGTAGGCAAGTGCTACGTTAAGGTGGAGACGACAGAGGCGCGCCATCTCAGGCGACCTTGAGCCACGTGAGGTGGCGTGGCGGGAAGTGGCCTCTCCCCCATTCTCCTTTCATAGAGAAATGTAACGCTATCGGGTCGGACACCTCTACTGACTGACAAGTAGTACAGCCAGTAGCTCACAAGCACGACACTTCCTCTGGTCAAGCGGCAACACCGTAGATCGGGTCCCATTTGTGGACTATTATTAATAAATAAAAGAAGAAATATATAAGAAATTCCATGAATTAGATTACAAATGTTTAAGAAGTAGTGGAAAAATAGCCCATGTACAAGCTTGTAGCTCAACGTATATTTTCACAACCCAAAACGTTACAAAGTGTAACTTTGAGTGGTTAGGTATAAAGAATCAATCAATCCAATACGACTTTTTTAAATGTGGAGCGCTGAGGTGGGGGGTCAATGCAGAAAGCATGTGTGGATCGAGACAAGACGTCCCCATCATCATCATGCCCAGAGGCGCGCGCACGCACACACACACACACACACACACACACACACACACACACACACACACACACACACACACACACACACACACACACACACACACACACACACACACACACACACACACACACACACACACACACACACACACACACACAGGAGCACTTTCTGCAGAACAAATGGGATTACATTATTAGAGGTAATGGACTCTTCCAGTTGACCTACATCCCCCCCAACACACGCACGCACGCACGCACGCGCGCGTGCACGCACACACACACACACACACGCACGCACGCACGCACGCACGCACGCACGCACGCACACACGCACGCACGCACGCACGCACACACGCACGCACGCACACACGCACGCACACACACACACTCCAAATTATAATCCCAGCATACATGTTGAGCTGCTGAATTTTAAGATTATCATGCATCAACACCGTGAAATTGTGTCGAAAATTGCGGCTAAAGAGGCAGGAAAGAAAGAAAGAAAGAAAGAAAGAAAGAAAGAAAGAAAGAAATTACTGGCATGCTGATGATGCAACCAGTCATTCATGGAAAGGCAGAGAACACATGGTTCAAATTAGAAGAATGGAGGTTTGGAAATGAAGCGCTTTTTTAGCCCTTTGCATAATGCTGTGCTGCACAACAGATAGGAAACAGAGATGATCTACAAGCTCACAGCGTGTTGCACGGCAACGTGTTTGTGGATCTGCTACTTTAACGGCGTTGATAAACGGAGAGAATATGAAGCGGAAAACACGAGGAAAAAAACACCACAGATTCGGCCATGCCGTGTTGGTCGATCAATGGACTGTGTTCGGGACGGGATCAATGAAACTACTTTAAGTTCATATTTTTTCTGCATGACAATGAAAACTAATTGTTCAAGGTTTTAGAGTTAAATATCATGATGTATATCGTCAGATTCGCCACTGTCCAGCAGAAACCTTGTATCTCCAAGTTTCAAATGTGCACGTTTTTACGTAAATTAAAGCTCTGCCTCATCATATAAGACTGTTGCACAGAACTAATGGAAATAGCAGATGATCAGCTATTTTGACTAGTTTAAGTCATTTTTAAAACAATGAACACAAAAAGAACAGTTTTGGAAATACAAGGTTTCCACCCGACAACGACAATATATATTTTTTACATCATTTATTTTAATATTAATGCTATTATCATTAAATTCTTCGTTTTTCTGTCAATTATTTGGGGGCCCACTTCATCCGCATCATCCTCACGGCCCACCATGGGGCCCCGGCCCACAGGTTGGTAATCGTTGCTCTCGAGAAACATTCAATCATTGTTGTGCATCGACCATTAGCCCGTGAGCTTTTTGATTAGAGTATCCATTGAACCCTCCACTTTAACACTTCAAATCAATTAGATAAACCAGCAGATTTCAATGGTTTAATTATAATGATTTAATGCGTGGCCGTCCTCTCAACAAAAGTCCAGCACAATAATCACATTAATAGCTAGACGCTCCCCAAACACTAACAAAGTCCATTAATTTGCTTGGGAGGCTGCAGCCTAAACGCAAAAAAACGAACGCCTTTTAATAATCTTAATGTCAAGGAGAGGGATTAAATTGGATTTTCCTAGCAGTGTAGTTTACAGATCTGAAGACTCTCTAGTCAAGCTAGTGCACAGATTGTGCATTAATTTGACGGTTTGGAGTTTTAAATCAGATGTTCTCTTGGTAGCTAAGAGGAGACAGATCTAAACTTCTGTTGGTTGTATTCTATTAAAGCTAAAACACAGTTAGGAAGCAAAGGAAGTACAAAGATAATTGTGTACACGAAAACAATATGCTAAAGATTCACGCCATTCTATCCACGTTTGTAATCGATAATGCGATGTAAAACATGTAACAATGCAGTGTGTGTGTGTGTGCGCGCACTCCCACGCACGTGTGTGTGTGTGTGCGTGCGCGCGCGCAGGGGCGTCACAAGGGGGGGGAAGGGACCGAGTTACTAGGGCCCAAGGTGGAGGGGCCCTAGTACTAATACTTTAGCTACTGAAAAATAGCTGATATAGATCTTCTATTTTGAAAAGTTGTGAACATGTTTACAAATCTTTGAATATATGAAAAGGTTTGAGCACCACTACTGACATAGAAACCTAGGTTTTTCAAAAAAAAAAACTTGGAAGGATTTGAAATATTCAAAAAAATGTTCCAGATTTTTTCAAAAATAGCAGATATACAAGCTCGCAGCGCGGCACCGAGTGCCGCGCTGCGAGCTTGTATATCTGCTATTTTTCAATAGTTAAAGCACAAAATGTGAGTGAATCCTTGTACCTCCCAGGGCCCAGGATTTGGTGCGACACCCCTGCCTGCGTGTGCGCGGTATGTTTACGGAGCTTCAGGAAATACCAGGCCAGGCATGCTGTCTCCCCAGTGCAGTGCAGGCTCCGCGTCATGTGACTGCAGCAGCACACTGGGCAGATTGTTTGCATGTTTGCTCAGCAGCCACGATAAGAACATTTGGTTTTATGGAAAAATAAAATAACAAAACAAAAAGTGAGACTTTTTGAATCTGGGGCTTCGCCACTATACTGCTGCCAGCCGGGCCCGCGGTGACTGGAATGTTTGGTTTTATAACCATTATTTTATTATATAAATTTAAATAAATAGCAGATATACAGTACAAGCTCACAGCTGCAAGCTTGTAGATCTGCAATTTTTGAAAAATCCTGAGAATCTTTGCAAACCTTTGAATATATATTTTTCAAAGCAAACTTTTGTAACTCAAATCTCTGCTTCTGGGGGGTCCCTGGAACAACATATTTTGAGAGTCGGCATCAGCCAGCCTCTAAATAACATGTGCAAGACCCTCACAGTAGCCTTGTAATTGCTAGAGTCGGCGACCAAATACCACGACCAAATACATGTCATTTTGGGGGTCCTTGAGAACCACTGATTTCGAAGAAGCAGAAGGATTTAGAAGACACTTATAGAATCTGGTCAAAATATTCAAAGACTTGCAAAAATGTTCAAGATTTTTCAAAAATAGCAGATCTACAAGCTCACAGCGCGGCACCGAGTGCTACGCTGTGAGCTTGTATATCTGTAAAGTAATAAAGTAATAATGCGTTGCGTTCCCGGTCTACATGGGTTAAATCAGTGATTATCAATCTTTTTCTCTCTCTCTCTCCCAAGACGGACAGTTTGCATGCATTACGACATCATGTACCCCCAGTTGATAGCATTTTTTTCGTGTGTGTGTGTGTGTGTGTGTGTGTGTGTGTGTGTGTGTGTGTGTGTGAATGCGTGCGCGCAGGGGCGTCGGGGGGGGGGGGGGGGGTGGGGGGGGGGCTGGGACTGAGTTGTGTGTGTGTGTGTGTCTGTGTGTGTGTGTGCGCACGCGCTGTATGTGTGTGCAAGCCACAGTGAATATAGCCTTAAATCAGTTTCCTCTTCTCATTACATTAGCATAATGCAGATGCTACCACAATCTCTCACCTTACTGTTGCTCAGCAGTATTTCCAGTAGATATATGATTTTGCGCGCTCACGCACGCACGCACACACACACACACACACACACACACACACACACACACACACACACACACACACACACACACACACACACACACACACACACACACACACACACACACACACACACACACACACACACACACACACACACACACACACGATTATCAGTGTTTCATAGTGGCTCAATAACTAACCTCCTTGTTACTGCTGTCTCTATCCTTCTTCAACACGATATTGCCATCGTGTAAACCAGTTATTCACAACATTTTTTTTTTAATTATTCCAAGGATCCCCAGTTTGATATGCATATTCCAATTGTGCACTCTAGTTATAGACTTGCATGGGTCCATTTGGATCCCCGGCTGGGCCCCGAAGGCCGAAACCCGCCGTTGAAAAAACTGTGATGTAAACCAATAAAACAAATATGGACCAAACACTCTACAGTAACTAGTACAATCCTGTCCTTGGCACAAAATAATTTGAGAACTATTAACTGCACTAAACTGTGCACCATCCAGTACGAATTTGACTGAGCAACAATCACTTGTAGTGGAGTAACATTTGACCAGCAGAGTATCTGTACTGGGGTTGAGTACTTTGTCCACCACTGGAGCCTCCGAGCAAGGCATCAGCAACTCAACACAGTACGACGCCAGGTGCACTGACTGCACACATCAACGCTAACAGTGATCCCAGCTCCACAATACCGGCCTCTTTCCTTTTCCTAAGTACAGTACTTTGAGTAAAAATACTTAGTTGCCTTCTACCACTGGTGAAATGTCAAGAGGAAATCTCACGAGCGATGGCTATAAAAGAATCAGGCTGTCCCACGAGCTGTAGAGTCTAAACAGCGGTGGCGGAGATGTAAACACGACGAGGAAAAGCTCTAAACTCTGTTTAAAAAGCCATCCCAGGGTTTTTACCTCTCCATTTCCCCACATTATAAATATTTAAACAAATCTCATTACCATTTGTTCATTCGCTGTCTTATTTGAAAAAGTCCTCGCAATGTCCCAGATTGCAAAAGATAAGATCTGGAGAATGGTTCATGAATAAAATAATATCCTTGATAAAGTGTATGGCAAATTAAAAGAAAAAGGAAATAATACTCTGATCCATGCCTTTGTACGTGCTTCTGTCTGGCACAGAGGGAGCAGTCAGGCTAGACTAGTGTGTGTGTGTGTGTGTGTGTGTGTGTGTGTGTGTGTGTGTGTGTGTGTGTGTGTGTGTGTGTGTGTGTGTGTGTGTGTGTGTGTGTGTGTGTGTGTGTGTGTGTGTGTGTGCCTGCGTCTGTCTGTTGTGATCATCTTACATCACAATTAATCGCTCACAGAGATGCCATTATAGATGTTAAACGTGGAAGCGCGCTAAACAGGCAAGCTGCTGATGTGAATAATGAATCAGGCCTGTTGGTGCTAAGGGTGCGAGCTCAGCCTTCAGCACATATCATGCATGTGTTATGATTGGCAAAGGGAAGGTCAGGGTCTAAGGAGACCCCCCTAATATCCACCACCAGCAATTACAAGGCTACCGTGAGGGTCTTGCGCATGTTATTTAGAGCCTGGCTGATGCCAGGTACTTTCTACTTTTTTAGCCCGATGCCAATTTGGAGAGTCCTAGACCACTGATGACTGACGTTTTGACTGATATCTTGTCCAAAAGTGCAATATTTTTTTTTATCAATTTGAAAAACTTTGACCTAAAACAAACACATGCATACGAATGAACTCAAGTAAACTTCCAAGTACGAAAAGAATACTTAACTTTAATTATAAACTGACACATAAAATCTTTTAACCTACAGTATATAGAGTAATACAAAATATATACTATTTTTGAAAACTACTGCATAAGTACCAATATCGTCAAAAAAAGTCAAAGGGTGGTCAATATACTGTATATGGTTGTGGCCCCTAATGTTATAATGTGATAGGGAAACAACACGGTGTACAACAGGTAACGGTTTTATTGAGAGAGACGGGACAACACTAAATACCCCAAGGACCTCCAATAGAAACACGACCGCAAGGGCTTTCTTGTGGTGTTCCTTTTAGGCAGGGTGTTTGACTGTACTCGTGCTGCACTACATTATTTAGTTTTGACTGTACTTGTACTGTTCTTCATTTATGTCTAATAAAATATTCAATCAATCAAACCACCCCAAAATAAAGGGAAAAGAAGCAGAAGGAGAGAACAGAAAAGAGCCAAAAGCAGAGCAAACAATGAGGCCAAACAAACAGGCTCAGAGACGGAGATGCAGACTCCCTGTCAGTTGATCCATTGTGAGGGCAACACAACACAACGCAACACAACAACACAACCAGTGCAGTTTCCCAGTGAATCAGTCCAGTCAGCTGCCCATCCACCTCCCAGCTCCATCCTCCACATGGTCGAGGCACAGGGCCAGTCTAGCACCAGACCACAGACATGTGACCAGCTGTCTCACACACACACACACACATGCGCGTGCACGCGCGCACACACGCATGCACGCGCGCGCGCACACACAAACACAGACAACCACCGCTACTGTACCATCCTCCTGCCACTCACTCAGTGGCAGAAAAAGTAACTGCATTGACTCAAGTGCTAAGAGATACTTTTACTTTCCCTTTTTTTCTCCTATATTTGAGAGGAAAATGTCAACTAACTGTAGATTTAGTCGACTAAAACTACAGTTGATTTTGTCTACAAAAATGTATTTTGTCAGGACAAACATAAATCAAACATAAAATCACGTCTTTTAGATCTTCTGGATCTCTTCTGCACTAACCATGGACCCCCATATAAAAATATGTTGTTCCAGGGACCCCAGTAGCAAAGATTTAAGTTCCAAAAGTTTTGTTGATTTTTTTTTTCAAAATCGGCGTGTACTGTTGCTACTATTTACCTATAAGTAACAGCAGATCAGAGTAGTTCCTCCAGGCCTGGTCATCAAGGCACAGTCTAGCAGACATGTGACCACTGACCAGCTGTCTGTCTCACACAACCAGTGCTACTGTCCCACCTCCTGTCGGTCACACGCACGCACACACAGTGATGGTAAAAGTAATAATATATTTAACTTAAATGATAGTACCAATACAGCAATGTGTACAAGTAGAAGTAAGTAAGCCTTGCCGAGCCATGAGGCCCATAGGGAAGGAGCCTAGAGTGCCAAGCAGGATCCAGTTTTTTCAGAGACTTTGGTATGACCCGGCCGGGGATTGAACCCCGACCTCCCAGTCTCAGGGCGAAAACTCTAACCACAAAGCCACTGAGCTGGTAGAAGTGGAAGTAGAATCCTGCAACGAGAAGTGCAGGATTGAAAATGCACTCAAGTATAAAGTGCTGCAAGTGACCACGCTGCGAGGGACTGCGCTGCGAGGCGTTGTGAGCTTGTAGATCGGCTATGTTTTGGCAGAGAGGTTTGGTGTATTGGGGAAAAGGAGCAGACTAAGTACATAGTAAAAAGTCAAGTTTATTATGTATTGACGGTTCAAGTGGTTAAATATCTGAAAACACAAATTGACATGAATCAAAAATACACTGTTGATTGTGCTGTCAAACGATGAAACTATATGGAATCTCTGAAAAGGTTGTGCGGGTCCCTGCTTCATCTCTCTCTCAACTAAGGGGTCCTTGGCCTGAAAACGTTGAAGGCCCCTGCACTTGAGTATAAAGATCAAATGTATCGGCTTCCAAACATACAGAGAGTATCAAAATTAAAAGTACTCATAAGGCAGAATGTCCCATTTCACAGATTAACAAATAGGCATCTACAAGCTCACAACGGCAATTTCTTTGCCTCTTAATACAGTATGTCGCACAAACAAGTGTAACATGTAGGGCTTAAGTGATTAAATAATGAAGTGGAATAGATTTTGCATAATGTGATTAGACCAGATCAGAGTGTAAACAAATGTTCAGAGCGGTAATTCCAGGTAGAATGTCTATAGACACAATGTACTACACAATGTAAAATAAAGTGTCCCGAACATTAGCCATGTCTTTGTCATACAAATCGTCGTTGCCGGGTGGAAACCATTTACAATGGTGAAAATAGCCGATCTACAAGCACACAACGCCTCGCAATGCAAGCCGTTGTGTGCTTGTAGATCTGCTATTTTCAGTACTATTGTGCAACACTTTTGTATGAAGAAGTAGAGCTTTAACTTACAAAAAAACATACATATTTTAAACTTGGAGATACAAGGTTTCTGCCCGACAGTGACGAAATGGAACCGGATATTCGCACTCAAGAGTTCTTTGAAATGTATAGGTTTGCGAACCACTGCTCTAATAGTTTGTAAGAACACAACACCACACTGCATGGACAAGAAGTGGCACTACATTGAGGGCACCGTCGGCAAGCAGGTGTTTACAAGTTTGTAAACCATTAAGAGGAGGGTTTGTGCCAATTTTACAAGCCATTGTCTGAAGGGTGCAATGATATCAACAGCAAAGCGGGTGTGTGTGTGTGCACGGATGTCACACACAGCACAGGCTGAGGACACTAAACTATCCCTCCCCCAACACACTGACAGGGAGGGATACATGACACTACACGTGCAGCTGTCTAAATATTGCTTCTCCCTTCTCTTCCTCTTCATCTAGCTCTCTCGCCCAGTGCCAAAGAGTAACTAAGTACTTTTTAAGTACAATTGTGAAGTACTTTTACTTTGCTTGAGTATTACCTTTTTTTCATACATACTGTATGCTTCACACTTCTACTGATAACGTGCTTTTTTTTTAAATATATTCATATATTTTGGAAAGATTATTACAAACCATACATTAACCTATTATTACGTTATTATTAATCATACTTTGGCTATTTGAACATTGGCTGTTAATCTATAAGCTCACAGACACGCAATATTCTGTACTTTGCCAAAACATTTTGTACTTGTACCCAGGTACAGGACTTTTTACTTGTAACAGAGTATTTATGGATTGCGCTATCGCTACTTTTACTCTCTCTCTCTCTCTCTCTCTCTCTCTCTCTCTCTCTCTCTCTTTCTCTCTCTCTCTCTCTCTGTTCTGTCTGTGTGTGAGCATATGGACATTTTTATCTGGCAACCGGCGAGCAGGGGTCAGTTTCGGAGAGGGGCAACTGTTGAACCGGAGCAAGTGGGGATGTCCGCATTTGGTGCACCGTTGTGTCAACAAGTCCAAGGCAGAGGGGGAGGGGGGGAGGGGGGGGGGGAGACGCCTGGGAATAACTAACATTCTGCAGGCCGGCTAGGACCGCAACGCACCGCTTACTTTCTGAAGCAAACCCCCCCCCCCCACACACACACACACACACACGTCTGCCTGTACCACCTGTGGTGCCATGTTAACGCACACCATACTGGAGCACCATCACAGCACTCCCACTGTGAATAATCGTCACTGTCGGGCAGAAACCTTGTATCTCCAAGTTTCAAATCTGTATGTTTTTTCGTAAAAACATACAGAAGGTTTTGGACATACAAGGTTTCCACTCGACGACACCGATGTACACTTCTGTCGGGCAGAAAACTCCTATCTCCAAATTTTAAAATGTTGAGGTTTTGAAATGAACTCCCTGCTTGATCATACTACAGTCAGCGTCACGCGAAAGCAACACAAGCATCAGATCTGCAAGCTGAGAACACGGCGGTATGAGCTGTGTTTTTTAAGTGTTATTTTGTGTTAATTCAAGCTTTTTAATGCAAATTGTATGAAACTAGCAACCCACAAGTGGATCTTCTAAAAAGGTCTAATACAGTGGTTCTCAAAGTGGGGTCCAATGACACCCAAGGGTCCTTATGGAGGGGGGTCCCCTGACAAATGAGTTAATATGGCATCAAAATCAATTTGGCCACTTTGAATAAATATTTAAAAAAAATGTGTGACTAGTGACTAATGTGTGACTAATCGTGCAACTATTTACTTAACATCCTTTTCAGATGGAGGGTGGTCCGTGGCCAAATACTGTGTGTGTACACATCAATTTGGGGGTCCTTGACATGGAAATGTTTTGGGAGAACCACTGGGTGTAATAGAGCCATTTAACGAGTCCTTTTCTTGCTCACTTTCATGCTGGCCCAGCTTGCTCTCCTTGCAGGGAGAGTCCCCAGGTACATGAATGTTTCATGGCCACCCGGCCTGCCTGCCTGCTCTCTCACTCAGACGGAGCCTATCTCTCCTCCCCGAGGAAGCCCCACTCCGCTGTCAATTGCACTCACTTACACTCGGCCTCCGTCGAACCATTAGAGGCCGTTTGTAGTCTGCCGTGCGGCGGTGTCGTACGTCCCAAAAAAACAGCTGACCTACAAGATCACAACGCGTCGCGGATGCGACGCGTTGTGATCTTGTAGGTCGGCTGTTTTCCGACGGCTGACACCGCAGTTGCGACAAAGTATGAATCGGGCTTTAGCGGAGGAGAGTTGCGGCACATATAACAGCCGTTTCGCAGTGACAACTCAATCGTCATGGGCGGTCTGATCAATATCACCCATGACTAGGGAACAGTAAAACAAATTACAGTGATTTTCTACACTTTTTTAGCAGATTCACAAAAAAAAGTCTCAATTTCGGTGGTTATAAACAAAATAGAAGAATTAATTTCCTGTGGAGTCGTTCATATACAGTATATATATAAAAAATGCTTCTTGTTTATTAGATGAACCGAAAAAGTAATCGATAGATGAATTGCTATAGGAAAAATTAGCGATAGTTGTGTCCCTATACTCAGGACTTCCAACAGCTATAAAACAGTGGATTTCACTTCATCCTTGCATTCAACCCTGTTATAAGCAGTTGGGAGGCCAGAGCTTTCAGACATGCTGAAAAATACATACTGGAGGTTCACGCTGATATGTTAATTGAGTGCCGTAAAATGATAGACAGCTGATACGTAGAGTCTGCAACTAGAAGGACTTGTGGTGCTAAACACATGTCTGCACTGGACCACTTCACCAGTCACCACTGCTCATGTTGGCTGACAGCTAATCCAAAGGCCCTGTAGTGCTGAGACTAGACAGTACTTGAGTAAATGTACTTAGTTATGTAGTGGAGTCTAAAGCACTGGTTCCTAAACACTGTTGAGACCCATTTGTGGGTCGCAGACAGATTTTTATAGGTCCATTTTGTTTTTGAGCGGTGGTCACAACGCTCCTATACGTGGCCGTGTGTGTGGGTCTGTCTATCTCCGTGTCTGTCTGTCTGTCTGTCTGTCTGTCTGTAGCCTGCAGTAACCTTTTCTGACCACACATGTTAAGGGAGGGGCGCTGTTGCACGCACACACACACACACACACACACACACACACACACACACACACACACACACACACACACACACACACACACACACACACACACACACACACATAAATAAATAGTGAAAATAGTTTACAGCAGTGGTTCTTCAACTTTTCAGGTCGAGACTCAAAAGAGAGATTGGAGGTTTTGCCCGAGACCCAAAACTAGTGAAAATAGCAGACCTATAAGCGAGCTTGTAGATCTGCTATTTACACTACTTCGTAATCATATACAATATATTTCTTAGATTGGTTTGTTTTTAAAATGTATTGTAACGTATTTGACATTTTATATGTTTTATTTAAAAATAAATCTTTTGAAATATATATTTCTTTAAATGTACGACGGCCGTGACCCATAAAAATTGTTCCGTGACCCACAAAGGGGTCCCGACCCACTGTTTGGGAAACAGTGATCTACGGTCAGGCTTGTGAGCTTGTAGATCGGCTATCTTCACAACGAGGGTGGGCATCAATTTACACAAAAAACAGACAAACATTTGAAACATGGACATACAAGTTTTCTGCCCAACGGCGACGATTTCAAGCTGTGCACTGGAAGCAGCATGGGGTGTGGGGGGGAGGGAGGGGTTTAGGATAGGAGGAGCATTCACAAGCCAGCCGCGTCTCCATGCCAAGTGTTCTTAAAACATATTACGCTCCGGCTATTAATTAATTTGTTGGCTTGTGAAGCAGAGCATATTAGGGCTATTCATCACGGGCAGGAAATTGACAAGCTATCCCCGACGCCGGGGTCTCAAAGGCATATCAGCTTTAATTTTATGTGAAAGGAAACTTCATTTTGTCCAATAATATTCCTCAGTCTCTTTATATGAAGTCTGTATTGGCGTGGCCACCAGTGGCGGGTTGCAACCACAAGTACATTTACTGTATACTGTGCTGAACTTAAGGGCAATGTTGAGGTACTTTTACTCTTACTTTCAATGCTTAAATGGTAAATGGTAAATGATGCATTTATATAGCGCCTTTATCCAAGGCGCTTTACAGAGATTGTGCATTACATTCATCCATTCACACACACACACACACACACACACACACACACACACACACACACACACACACACACACACACACACACACACACACACACACACACACACACACACACACACACACACCGATGGCAAAGGAAACCATGCAAGGCACAAACCTGCTCACCAGGAGCAACTAGAGGTTCAGAGTCTTGCTCAAGGACTCTCCGACACGAACTCTGGGGGAGCCCGGGATCGAACTGGGAACCCTTCGGGAACCCTCCGTGTTCTAATGACGGTTTCTCTACCCCTGAGCAACTGCCGCCCCCTTCTACTCCACTGTGTCTCGGAGGCGAACATTGTACTTATTAAGGCCTGTCCATACTCTCTCCGAAACCAAACTTTTCGTCGGAGAGTTCCGACTTTCCGACCTGCACCTTTACGAACTCTAATTCGGGGTAATGCTTTTCCGAAGTTGCGAGTGATGTCATTTTGTCGATGAACCGGACTGTCCGGAAAAAAAAAAATCGGTTTCGGAGAGAGTATTGACAGGCCTTTACTCTACTTATTTGACAGCTTTAGTCAGGCTACTAGTTACTTTGTGGATTAGATCATTAATCAAATGAAAACCGGGAAAGCATCTGTTGTCATTTTAGATTGTTGCGTTGGTGCAGATAGCAGATCTAATGTACCAGCTCACAGCGAGCTTGTACATCTGCTATTTTTGAACATTTTTTGAAAAATCTTTAAACCGTATACATTACAGTGCGAACTACTGAATTAGAAGGCATATCGTGACTGTAGGGCAGAAACCTCGTATCTCCAAGTTTCAAATGTGTATGTCTTTTGCTAAATTAAAGCCCTACTTCATCAAACAAACGTGTCGCACAAAAGCAGTGAAAATAGCCGATCTACAAGCACACAACGCCTCGCATCGCGAGGCGTTGTGTGCTTGTAGATCGGCTATTTTCACTATTTGAAATCATTTTTTTTAAATGATAAACACAAAACGAACGGTTTTGGACTACAAGGTTTCCACCCGACAACAATGATATATTATGTAGAATCCCTCTCAGGTCATAAAAGGTTAATACAAACACATATATCTATAGTATAGAATTATTCATTAGCGATTCAAAAATAGCCGTGGCGTCACTCGGCTGTAGCTGTGACGCGACAGTAGCATAGAGCCCTGTGGGACTCCGCTACCACAGCACTGTGGGCTTTAAGAGGTTAAAAGATTCATAAGGGCTTGTGTGGAATAAAGGGTTCATCGCGGGGACAACACAGTGCTGGAGCTGCATGGTCCCCCCTGGTGGTGTAAGTACATTTACTTATGTACTGTACTTAAGGATCCTGAGGTATTTGTACTTTGCCAGAGTATTTCCAATTTTCAGTTATTTTTCTTCTATTCCACTACATCTCAGATCCAAATATTGTACTTTTATTTGAAAACTTTAGCTACTTTGCAGATTTTGATTATCATTACAAAACATATATTAACTACTCTATACAGTATATATACATTTCGTCTGTTTGAAAATAGCCGATCTACAAGCTCACAATTCGTCACAACGCGACGCATTGTGAGCTTGTAGATCTGGTATTTTCAAAAGATTTTTATACAATTTATACATTTGGGAAATGTGAAATTCTGCATACTGAGTACTTGGTTTCTACTTTTGGTACTTTAAGTACATTTTGATTCCAATACTTATGTACTCTTACTCAAGTACATTTTGATGCCAATACTTTTGTAGTTACTTTTACTCAAGTACATTTAGAATTCCAGACTTTTACTTGTAACAGAGTACTTCTACATGGCAGTATTGATACTTTTCTGTTGTTTTTTAAGATAATTATTTTGGGGGTCTTTCTCTGCCTTTATGATAGGGGATAGTGGAGACAGACAGGAAACAGAGAGAGAGAGAGAGACGGGGAGTGACACACAGCAAAGGCCGTCTGGAACGGGACTCGAACCCGCGACACACTGTCAGGAGGATACACAGAGCCTACATGTGGCATGCGCCTGGACCGCTATAGGCCAGCAGGCACCCCAGCATTGTACCATTACTTATTAAGTAAAAAAAAAAGGGAGTACATTTTCCACGCCCTCCCCCTGGCACGGCCGGGTCAACTCAGACCACTGTCCCTGGCAGGGGACAACATCTGTCTGCCAGGGGAGTGCGGGCGCCGCGGTACACTTTGTACCCGCCGCAGTCAGCCCTGTCCATCACACATGTTTTGGCATGTCACCAACTATCAGCACCACGCCAGGGCTGGGCTGGTTCTGTGCCCTCTGAAGATATTCGCCAGCGCCGAAGTGCATGTGCGTGTGTGTGGTGCGCGTGCACGCCTGTGTGTGTGCGTGTGTGTGTGCTTGTATTACTCACTACACTTGTGAGGGCCTAGAATTTCGTCACCGTCCGGCAGAAACCTTGTATCTCCAAGTTTCAAACGTGCATGTTTTGTTTTTGGTAAATCAAAACCCTACTTCATCGTAAAATAGCAGATCTACAAGCACATAACGCCTCTAGTTGTTTTGGACATACAAGGGAAGGTTTTGGACATACAAGGTTTCCACCCGACAACGACGATTTGAGAGAGGCACCGTGAGGACAAATCTTCCTACAAGATAAGTGTTTGTTTTACGGTTCAGAAAGACTTGGGTTTAGGTTTAGGTTTAGAGAGGGTTGTGGTTATAGAGCTTTCCCTGTTTTATACTTAGTTGCGGTGGCAAAAAATGTTGATGTCCTCGTAAGTGCAGCAATACAAATCTGCGTGCGTGCGTGCGTGCGTGCATGCAAGTGAGTACGTGCGCGACTGCGCGTGTCTGTGTGTGCGTGCGTGTGTCTGTTTCTGTGTGTGTGCGTGCGTGCGTCTCTCTGTTTGTGTGTGTGCGTGTGTGTGCGTCCGTGTAGCAAAGAGAGAGACAGCCGGGAACGCTGGGGATGATGCCACGTCTATTTTTAGTCCGGTACACTGAGTTCTCCCTGGGTGTTGTGCTGCACTGTTCCTAGGACAGGCAGGCTGCCGGGTCATCCAGCAGCAGCACACAGAGTACAGGAGATGGCTCTGGGTCAGCTCCGTGACCCCCTTCTCTCCCCTACACTCCCCTCCCCTCCCTCCCTCCTTCAGTGGGAGAGACACATACAAAGATTCCTGTCCAGTGAGACTATCTCGGGAGGGGGGGGAAAAGAGGGTCTCTCTCTCTCTCTCCTTCTCTCTCTTGACGGATGCCATGTTGGTCCACCTCTCTCGGCGGTGACTAATGGGCTAATAGTTCAACTGTCACCCTGGGTAGCGTTATCTCCAGCGTTCACATGGGGAAGGATACCACCCTGGTACGTCTCAGCCCGCCAGCCCACCAGCGGCCCTGGCCCCTGAAAAGATACCCTCCGCACACTAGGGGTGTCCATACTCCCTTTCTTATAAAACAGTCAAAAGTGACGCGAAGCGGACGCTCACGTTTTGAGCTTGCAGATCGGCAATAAACTTATGCCATCAACACGTAACAGCACTAGAGTGGTGTTTTAAGCTCTTCTTTTCTCTTTCTCCAAGACGAGTGTCTCTGCCAGCGCAGCATCTCGTGGATAGATGCATGCATGGAGTATGTTACACAGATATTGGTGTCGGGCAGAGCCTACAGAAATGTGTGACCGGCGACCGCATCGCCTATACAGTAGTTGTTAATGCCTTTACAAGGATCCCCAGGGGCCCTTGGGAGGTGGTTCCAGGGGGGTCCTCAGCAAAACGCGTACAGCATCACAATACCATTATATCATTGTGAGTTTGTCTAGCCTCTAATGTTTGGGAGCATGTGCGAATATTTTTCTCCACTTCGATATTTAAAAATATACAAGAAAAAAAAACTGTTGGAGATACGAGTTTTCTGCCCCGCATGGTGGAAACGGCGACAAAATGTGAAGCGGGATTGTATAAAGCCAGGGAGAGAGAGTTATGATCACAGCTTGACAAATTTCTCATCGGCGCTCGTGGACAAATGGGCTCCTGAGGGAAAAACATCAACAAGTTTGACGTGATATATTGTGGACTGGGCTTGATTGTAGAGATGTGTGTGTGTGTGTGTGTGTGTGTGTGTGTGTGTGTGTGTGTGTGTGTGTGTGTGTGTGTGTGTGTGTGTGTGCGCGCGCGCGCGTGCGTGTGTGTGTGTATGGACCTGGCTTTCTGGGAGTAGAGAGTGAAGTCATTTTGTAAAGCTGCTATCCTGGCCAGCCAGGGCCCAACCGACTGCGATAATCACTGGAGATCAAGGCCACCTGACAAGTATTCTACAAGAACCACAACTGTTTAGGCTATCCTTTACATCCATTACAGGCACTCGCACTCGCACATGCACGCACGCACGCATACACACACAGAGAGATAATGAATCCTTGAGTCGATACGTTTGCACTGTGTTGACTTCAGTGGTGGAAGAAGAAGTACTCCGATGTTTCACTTAAATAAAAGTGGCTGTACACACAATGTAGAAACACATATGCTAGAATTAAAACAGCCGTCGTCACTGTCCGGCAGAAACCTCGTATCTCCAAGTTTCACATCTGTCAGTATTTCCGTAATGTAAAGCCCTGTGTCATCATACAAGACTGTCGCACAAAACCTGTGAAAATAGCCGATCTACCGCGAGGCGTTGTGTGCTTGTAGATCGGCTATTTTCACTATTTTAAATCACTGTTTAAATGATAAATACAAAACGAACGGTTTTGGACATACAAGGTTTCCACACGACAACGACGTTACGACACTATGTTCAAATGGACCCTTGCGGGTCTGCAACTCTCTGAGTGTACAAGAGGAACCAAACACATTCATAGTTAGGAACCAAATGGACCCTTTACAGGTCTGCAAATCTGAGAGTGTACAAATGGAAACACAGTTATTGATATTATTGACATACCCTGAAGAAGGCTGTGCTGTGCTGGCCACACTACACGTGGGTTATCCAAGGTTTTAACTTCTACTCTGAACTAGCCACTGCAACAAAGGCTGATTTAACTTTTATCACCAGAAGATTGCCTTGGTTTCTTGTTCCTTATTGTTTTAATTATTGATAGTTAGGAATCAAATCAAACTGTAAAGGGCTTTGCACACAGACAGGTATTTTTCGCACGAAAAAAAAGGACGATTGATTTCCTTTTTTTTAAGAAAGCAATGATTCTCTATGACCTCATGCACACCGGCTCCGAATTTGCCATGCAGCAGGTGGCTGCGGCAGTGCGTTTTTTTTCTTCCCCCGATCGAACCTAGTTCGATTTGTGCATCTTGTCACATGCGGTAAAAACTCATCACTCCTTTTATGACTCCTTTTTGGATCCGCAGTGCGGATTCCGCACAGCATTGCACACAAAATCCAATGTGTTTTAATCATGCAGCAAACGGAAAAAAAATCCGCAATTGTTGAAAATCGCGCCTGTGTGCAAAGCCCTTTACTCTGAGAGTATACAAATGGAGTCAAATGTTAACACTGAGGATTTTTACAGTATAGATATATACTGTGTCCCAGAGATTTAAGAAAAGCTAATGTGTATATCAAACTGGAGGTCCGTGAAATTGTAAAGGTTTGAGTGTATCACAGCTATAGGACACAGCTATGCAACCAAGGCTACTATAGCGCTATCAAGCTTATCAGC